>NC_137617.1:29390173-29460173 GCF_963280865.1 Gymnoscopelus braueri | reverse complement strand
CGTGCACACACACTGCAGCAGGCATACTGCTGTGACCCATACTTATTGTACACCGCAGGCTGTGTTAGCCTTTTAGCATACTTGTTAATAAATAAAGTATTCAATCAATCAAAAACATGTACACACTCAAGCCCAGACACTACAGCAATGCAGTTGTGCTACAATGCACACACCAAGACAATGCATGCATGAATAAGGCAAAGCACAAACAACACACACTCAAACAGATAGACAGACAGACACGCACAGATCAACTATAGCTGGCTGGAGGATGGCGTGTGGTTTTAAATTGACAAGTTAGGCCTTTAGCTGACACTCTTAGTAGAGCGAGCCTGAACTCTAGTCAAAAAACAAGGTAGAGTGCAGAGAGAACAGTGTAGTGCCTCAAAGAAACTAGGATGTCAGGTAAACAACGAACCTAGCTATTTGTCTATACAACATGTATGCATACATTCACACACACATGCACGTGTTTGTATATTTTGTAGGCTAAAGAAGAATGAACTAATTCAATTATTTATATGTGTGCATAACCACATGCCACTGGGTACTGGACACACAGACTAGGTACTGTCTCACATTTTTTATGCGAAATGTGATTTGATGCGAAAAAGTGATCGTACAACATGTGTGTTTACTGTTTTCGTACATAGAATGACCTCAGGGATATTCCCCATCTTCCAAACTGGCACAAGAGAATAAGCGCCTTATGGCGTTGGCACGGCAACGCTACATCCACCTGTGTGTGTGTGTGTGTGTGTGTGTGTGTGGGTGGGGTTAGTGAAAGACAGAGGGAGAGAGAGAAGGGAAGTGCGGTGCGGTGCAGAGCGGAGAGAGTGCCCAGATTGTTGGCACAGTTGGACAAGGTTACCCACACTGTCACGTGCCTGTGTGTGTGTGTGTGTGTGTGTGTGTGTGTGTGTGTGTGTGTGTGTGTGTGTGTGTGCACGCTGCAGGTTAGGCTCTCTGCCCAGACGTGCCACACCCAATCTCCCTGGCCTCATATCCTAGTTTGAATGACTAATGCTGTACACACACACACACACACACACACACACACAAACAGTTGCCCTGGCTAATTATATCACCTGTGCACACTGAAACAAGCGCGCACATGCACACAAGCCGGCGCGTGTGCTGGAGTTCCCTCGGTTTTTTGTGTGAAACTTGGCTTGAGCGTTTCCCTCAAAAATGTGTACCTGCTGATCTGAGTTGGTGCCAGACATCGCTTACAAATAGTCTCCACACTGGGACTTGCATGCACCCACGCATGCAGTTAGACACACGTGGGGCCCACTATGGGTCTGTGTGCATGTCTACAGCATTGGTTCTCAAAGTGGGGTCTGGGGACCCCCAGGGGTCCTTGGGGGGGGGTACCAGGGGGTCCCCAGCAAAATGTGTTAATAAAGCGTCACAATCAGTTTATACTTTGGCTTTTCAAAAATTGCCCGATACACAAGCTTCGGTGCCGCGCTATGAGCTTGTAGATCTGCTATTTTTGAAAATAAATTAGATTTCTTTTGCAAATCTTTGAATATATATATTTTTTAAAGCGAACATTTACGTAACTCAAATATTTGCTTCTGGGGGTCCCTGGAAAAAAATGTTTTTAGATGGGGGTCCGCAGCCAAATACATATCATTTTGGGGGTCCTTGACATGAAAAAGTTTGAGAACCACTGGTCTACAGCAACAGAACCCTTAATTAAGACATATTAGAGACGTTCCTAATTAAGTTGGCCTCTATGGGTGAATAGTGGATTTGTTTTTCTTTTCTTTTATTGATCAGCTGTTTACTTGTTTATTTGGTTGTTGCCAATTCCCCCTTGTTTGTCTAGTCCCTGTCACTGCCAACCCCTATGTTTTGGTATGGGGAGGGCGTACTGTAGTGTAGACACCCAATACACATGGAGTTTCCAGCCGCTGCTTTTCAGCTGACAGTGAGAAGTGTAACCGGGAGGGCGTAACGCATGCGGACAAACACACCGTCCTTCCCAATTCCACTCCCTGCTGTACAGGCGCCCTGGCCCGGCCACCCTGTATGAGTTGCTAACTTGCTAGTGCAGCAACGGAGAACGCCTTCCCCGCCTGGCTTCCCACCTGCAAGCATGGACGGATGTGTTCGTTGGAGTGCCCGGCCCGAGGCCGGAGGCGCTGCGGAGGAATCAAACCCCAGTCTCCACAATGTTGGGCAGGAACTTTACCCCTGCGCCGCCCGGACGCCCCTGTGGATTTCGTTTCTCTGCCAACTGTATTGAGGTTCTTTCCTTCGCAGCCCTCTTTAGTCTCGAGCAAAATGGACTTGAGTCCCGTCAGACCACAGGCAAACAAACAGAATGTACAAACCCAAATTAGCAGACAGGCAGTCTATATATTGAAGCTTTTTTTTTAAGCCGTCCCTTTTTTAGTTCCGGTGGAAACTTGCGGCCTACGGTCCAGCCTTATAGCCATGTACTGTACTGTATACCCTCCTAGTCGACAATCTGGGTTCACCCACAATTAGACCAAATGCTGTTAGGAAATGAGCTGCAGGAAAATGGGTTGGTGGGCATCTCCTGAGAAACAACTAGAGAACGTGCACACACACACACACATACAAAAACAACACACACACATACGTGCACACCGTTTCTCACACTCTCACTCACTCACTCTCTCACTCACACACACACACACACACACACTCTGTCTCTCACATACACACACACCGCGAGCGCGTGCACACACACACACACACACACACACGACTTCCAAGGGATTCTCACAGATTGTGTTTTTGTTAAGGTGGTCCACTCCAGGAAAATCGCGACTGCAAATTAAAGACAGTGAGACAGTCAGGTGGGGGGGTGGAGGAGAGAGAGTTGGGATAGATAAATAGGTCTCATTTCATCAAAGCTGTGTGAGTGGTGACCTGTAGAGAGTTTGATCCGTTCCAAATCCCTCCCCTTTTTTTTCTTTTTCTCTCCCCCCTTTTTTTTTTAGAAGCGCCAGGGGCTCTGCGGCGTTGACAGGCCCACCTTAAAAAAAGGAAGAAAAAAGGAGAGAGGGTAGAGAGAGAGAGAGAGAGAGGAAAAAAGAGAAGCGAGCTTGGATTTGTTTTCCAAGCGCAGTCACATTCTTGGCAGCGCCTTAACTTGCCCCTGCCAAAGGAGGGAGGGATGAGAAGGGATGAGAGAGTGCGAGAGTGAACGAGAGCACCCTGATACCCCCCCCCCCCTCAGCCCGCCTCTCCCTGGTACATTTATGCCTTAACGCTATCTATAGATGTACCTTCACCTTTGGCCTGAGTTCACATTGCCCATCAAGCTATACACGTGCCCTGTCAACTTCGCCCGCATGTACATGAACCCTCCCCTTAAACAGCCCCATACGTTACCCTGCCCCCAAATGCACGGTTACGTTTTCACCACATGTCCTGTTTAACCTCACAACTTATCCCTGTCGGTAGAGTCATACTTTCCACGCGGCATTATTATTGACACTGCCAACACTTCGCTATACGTGTCAGTGCAGCCTCCTGCCTCCATGTACCTACACCTACTAAATGTCCTGGCACGTTGTCGGGATTTTCTCTAGCAACGCGGCACAATGCAGAGCAAGAGCAAGTGTTGCTTTGTTAACAAATGACACAACTTGTACATACTGATTAGTATGCATTGGCTGGGCTGCGCTGTCTGCGGAAGCATTTGTCTTGCTGAATTGGAATGTGGGTAGCCTAATGTTATTTTTCAAAAAAAAAGATACTGGCTAGCCTAGCACAGTGCAGAGTGCAGACAGACCTGAATTAACCACTTTCAACATGGCATCCCTATTTTGTACAAGTCATTATATTATGCAGAAGATTTGACAAAATAGTTGAGAGGGTACCGGACAAGGATCGGATTGCTCTAAATTGATACTCTTTAGAACGTGTTCCCGTATGTAATACATACAGGATTAACGAAGAGCAAAGAGTCTGAAAACCCCACACCGGCGTATGCATATTGCACACAGTGAGCTGCCAAAGCTCATAGATTTCTATATGCAAATGTGTTCTCAGATGCTTCACTGAATCATACTGTAGTTAAACCGCTTGTTATATATTTTTGTCAGCCTCTCCATGTCGTTAAGCATTGACATATTGTCTGCTGTCGGCGCACCCGTGAAAGTGATTATGAATTAATAAGTAATAAGACATGCAACATGGATCCCCGGCGAGAATCGAAAACCGGGTATCTTGCGATTGTGTGGTCAACACATCATCCGGTCAACTACCCGTAAATCCCCCCCCAACGGTTTTCTGACGTTTTTGTCCAACTGTCCCAATGCCCTCAGTGTAAACTGTCCTCATCATGACGCTATGGAACACTGTCCTTATCCTTCAGCGACTGGGATTGTTTGGGGAGCGGGGGGTTAGTGACAAAGCCTTTAACCCTCAGGCCTTTCAGTGAAGCTGCACGAGTGACTGATAAATAACTGTTAGACGACTGTGGTCGTTCTGGCCTGTGCTTGTAATGTGCAGCTCTCAGGTCAGGTGTGAATGAGGTGTTACTGGATGAAAGCGATAATGATAGATAGACCGCTGATCCACGCTTCTCCTTGTTTGCTTGTTCAAATCCCTCTGTAACATCCCTCATCTCTCTCTCTCTCTCTCTCTCTCTCTCTCTCTCTCTCTCTCTCTCTCTCTCTCTGTTATATAAATAATGAGAATATATTCTATGCCTTTTGCCTCCGTCTCCCCCTCTTACTCTGGCTCCATCTCTGTCTTTCCGTCACCTTTTCGTGTTCCCTCTCAATCTCTCCCTCCGTCACTCTCGTTCTCCCTTTCTCACAAACACACACACACACACACACATACACACATACTCCTGCACATTCTCTCACTCTCCTTCTCGCTCTCGCTCTCTCTTGCTCTCTTTCCCTCAGGGGCCTTGTTGCAGCATTGTAGCAGGAGTCAGAAACTTTCTTTTTGTTGTAGTGCCATGTTATATGGGGAGCTCCAGTTCAAGAGCTGTAACCGAGAGTTGTGCTTTGCTTTCCCACCAGCTCTGCTTCTGCGCTCGCCAAAACCGGCATCTTCATCCCCCTTCATCTGTAGAGCAGCAAACAGTTGGCCAGCAGCTTGATAAGAGCTGAAAGAATTTGATAAAAAGAGGGAGGTTGAGAGGGGGTGGAAGGGAAGGAGGGGTAGAGCTTGCAGAAGACATGTCTACAGAATAACTAGACCAGTGGTTCTCAAAGTGGGGTCCGGGGGTCCCGAGGGGTCCTTGAAGGGGCTCCAGGGGGTCCCCCCCATGTGTTAATATTAACCACTTTAACCCTATTTTATATTTTGGATACTCAAAACTAGCCGATATACAAGCTCACAATGTGTCCCGATGCAACGCGTTGTGAGCATTTTTTATATATTTTGAAAAATCTTGAAAAAATATGAACATTTTGGAATTATTTGAAAATGTTGTAACACAAATCTTCTCTTCCGGGGGTCCCTTCCTGGCACAAAATATTTTCAGATGGGCGTCCGCAGCCAAATACATATCAATTTGGGCGTCCTTGCCATGATGAAAATCTGAGAATTAATGAAACCACTACAAGTGTATTTTTATTCTCCGAGGTAAATGAACACTCAACAATGTCTGTGAGATCAAGTAGTTGGATTGAGATGAAAAGTGTGAGAGAGGGAGGGAAAGAGAGAGAGAAAGAAAGAGAGAGAGAAATTGCAGGATGTTGTCGAGAAGCCCTTGCATAATAAATAACTAAACTAACTACAGTAAAACCTTTGGTGTAGTCTATACAGCAGCCTGGCATACACACAAACACCCGCCCGCCCACACACACACACACACACACACACACACACACACACACACACACACACACACACACACACACACACACACACACACACACACATTCGTGTACACATGACACAGAAAATAAGCAAATCGGGAAGAAACCTCATATCTCCATATTTGTATTTATTGTCCTCGTACACGTACATCAATGCCCTACAGTACTTTGTCGTAAAAAATAGCAGATCTACAAGCTCATAGTGCCTGCATCTAAAATGACACAGATGCGTTCCCGGGTCTTAATGGGTTACGGTG
The DNA here is from genome assembly GCF_963280865.1 of Gymnoscopelus braueri. Lineage (NCBI taxonomy): Eukaryota > Metazoa > Chordata > Actinopteri > Myctophiformes > Myctophidae > Gymnoscopelus > Gymnoscopelus braueri. Next base: position 29,454,088 of record NC_137617.1, on the reverse strand, counting down.
GAACTACTCAGGAGAGATTGTACAGGACCAATGCACTACACTGCTTTATTACACGGCTTGGTTGAATGCTTGATTCTCATTGGTCAATCACTGAATTCGGCGGTCTGATATTTTTGCATAATGACTGAAGCTGAACTCAATAACAGACCGCTGTCTAATCAAAGGCTCAGAGTCATAACACCTGCTCATATCTACTGCGCTGCTTGATTTCGTGCCGTATTCCAACGTGGCAGCTATTATGTTAACAGACACATGGTGTCATTTACAGCTAAAATTGCTCTCAAGAGTTTTTGAAAACATTTGAGTTGAGAAATAGACAATAGTAGTAACCGAATATTGATTCTGTTTTATCAACACTTCCCGTTGTTTTCCAAGGCGACCACGTTGCACTGGACGCACCTGGCATAAATTAATGGAATACTTTCATTACCAATTAAATCCTTCGTTTTGTTGCTTTTGGGTCAATTCATTCATTTCTTTATTAAGTTACCGTGTAATAAGCGGGGTAATCAATTATTGGCGCAACAAAAACCAAAAAATCCAAGGCTTCATGGGGTGTGTAATTGATAGAAAATAAGTTCAGTCAGATAACTCACGAATAGATTGAACCAATATTATAGAATGAGAATACAAGTGTGGATGTGATGTTTTATCTTGGCGTTCAGGCTCTGCTACATATTTCTCCCTGCTCAGCACAATTAAGACAACCATCATTAACCATTAAGAGCAGGGAGATAGATATACAATAACAACCCCCCATGGGGAACAGAACCAGAGCCCACTGGTGGTGCTGGGGTGGCGGTGGGAGCAAACAGCCGCATAACAACAAACCAGAACACACAAAGCGGAAGGAACGCAGATTTAGCTGAGCTTAAATAGCCCGCCCAATTGGTCAGCTGATTGCCACGTCATTGTATGACGTATGGGTCTTGCATGACACTGTATACAGCCACATACAGTAGTAATGAGCATGCATGTAACCTCTCGAGTGTACTGCCTGAACTAACCTCGCAGACTACGTATCATACATGTTTTGGGTGAACTACTCCTTTAACTTACTGTACATTAGCAATAGCAACAAAAGGCACCTGTGTTGTCTCACAACCTAATAGCACAGCAGCACTATCATGTCAGCATGTGACACTGTAGGAGAGGCTTCATCTTGCATCGTGTACTTATATGTAGGTGACACATTCCCATGTATATAGGAACATGTCGCATAGCCCGTATCTAATATTGGACACACATTCACACACATACACATGCACATGGAAAGCATTGGGCCTCTTGCTGCGACCCATTAGCACCTATTAATAACCCCTAGACGGTAATTAACCCAGTCACAGAGAGCAAACGCACAACATGAAACACAATCCCTGCGGAACTTTGTTTTTTACCACTACTCTGCCGCCCCATAGCCCATCTCCAACCCATGACACCGTACCACCTCGACAACTGGGGCCCTGCTCGGCTCTGTTTCTAAACCCCTAATCACTGAGGCCACCCTTGGGAATTTGCAGGCATGACCCTTGACCTATTGCAACTGAATGAAACCGAATAGGGGCCCGCTTGTTGTGTCATCAGCTGGTGTCCCGAGGACAGGCCCATTCTAGATCAAGTCGTTTGGAGAGTAGAGAATGGCATTGCAGTGTTTGTGGTCTCTCCTGAGTCTACAGGCCTCAGACCAGCCCGTGAAACGGGCTTCAAGGCAGTTGGCAGAGGTGTGTGTGTGTGTGTGTGTGTGTGTGTGTGTGTGTGTGTGTGTGTGTGTGTGTGTGTGTGTGTGTGTGTGTGTGTGTGTGTGTGTGTGTCAGTGTATGTACGCTATCTGTGACCTTTGGAACAGAGATGATGCTGGCACCGTCAGAATGAAATGGATTCCTGGACCCTGGCGCATGTACAGTACCAGATGGCACATACCCACACACACGCACGCACACACACACACATACAAATACATCTCTGCTGGCCAGGTACACGCACTCAAAAGTAGACACTCACACTCACATGCAAGGTAGCCGCTTGCTCAAGCTAGCTGCCCTCCTACCCTTTAACTCTGCCAAAGGTGGTAATGATAACCAATACTGGAGCTCACTTACAAACTATCATAGTGACTAAGCTCTGTTAACCCCTACGGGCTATCTTCCTTAATTACCATTACCAAAGCCAAGACTACACTACACTATATGAATGCAATGGAATCTTCAATGGGCCATGATTGTGGCCTTGAGGGACTCTAACTGATCAGTCGAAAACTCCACTGCACAGAAGCTCAGAGGGATAACATTGGAATAACTTAGTCCATAGATCGGTGCCAAGCTTTTAAAGATTCATCCAAATTCTCCCCAGCAAATCACAAGCCAAACATCCTTGATCTCAACTGTCTCTTCACTCTCTAGAACTGCATCTCCCATCTGCATCTGCATTTTACTGAAGAACTTATCCACCTCTTTTTTTTGGTATTCTTTTTCTCTGCTCCGCCAATATACTATATATATAGAACAGAGGCATCAATCTTTTTGGCCCGAAACAGAACAGGGAGAGACTATGTTTAATTGATTCTGAGTTTCAGTCAGTGCCAACATATGTTCACTAGTTATTCTTTTTCATGCATTTTAAAGTATACATTTCAGAGCACACAATTAAAGGCGAGCAGAAACTCACGGAAGGATGGCAGTTTTTTCAGGCCCAATTAAAAATGAGGGTTGATTTGAAGGCAGCGAGCACAAGGCTGAGCCATGTGAGTTGCTATTTGTGTGTGTGTGTGTGTGTGTGTTTGTGTGCGTGTGTGTGTGTGTGTGTGTGTGTGTGTGTGTGCGCGCGTGTGTGTGCGAGTGCGAGTAGCGTGCTCTCATGCTCATCTGTGTATGTGTGAGTAAGTGAGTGATACTGTGATGGAAATGCCTCAGTTCAGCTGTGGACGGTAGGTCAGCCAAGAAGTTAAATGCAATCCTCCACAGCCATCGCTCACCCAATAAAAAAAAACATTTGACCGTCTGCATATTGAGCCTGCACTATTAACGCCATCACACAGAGATCTGGATATTTGCTTTTTCTTTTTTTCTTTATTGTTTTGCTCCTCATTCCACGCACCATACATGGGCACATTACATGCATGGTCCGAGTCATTTATCTATAGGCGTGCAGAAGACCGTGCGAGAACAACTGAAATCCCGAAATCTGCCCGTTCGACACTCCCCGACCTTTTCCTGTTTTCGCTCTTTAAACTCTGATAAGTGGGTTTATTTTGTCCTCACGCCAGCGGTGACCTAAACGAAACTCCCCTTTACCTCTCATCAACCCGGGCCTCTACGTCCCTCCTCTAAAGTTTACATTATCTCCATTTCTTGTTATCTCACTCCCCCCCCCCCCCCCCTGTCTGTCTCTCTCTCTCTCGCTGTCTCTCTCTCTCAGTCTTACTGAGTCTCACTTTCCCCTCTTATCTCCCCTGTGTCTTTTTAATCTCTCTCTCTCTCTCTCACGCACGCACGCACACAGACACACACACACACACACACACACACACACACACACACACACACACACACACACACACACACACACACACACACACACACACGCACACTCTGTTATACCCTTTCTCCCTGTCCTTTGCCTGTGCATAATGGCTGCCGCTTTACAGGCGCCGGGCAACTTGACAAACTGTAGTTTTATGGGTTTGACCTTGGCTATAGGGGGGACTCTTACATGGGCACGTCTTCCTGGGTGGGAGGGTGGGGGATCAGACAAGGACACGGTGGCGCAGATGAGAATACTGATGAGAAGTAATGAGTCTGGGGTGGGGAAAAAAAGCCCTGTCCGTGGAGAGAGAGGCACGGCGGTAGATCTAGACTTTGCCCTGAATGTGTGAGACTGGCCCCAACTGATTGGGTCCCAAACTTATTTTCCCACATAAGAGGCAAAGTTGCTTATATTTCTGACAGTGTGTAAATAGCCGACAATTTTGCATTAACCACATGAGCCCTAGCGTTCCTATACTGGGGGGGGGCGAACATTCTGTGAAACTGCCGATTTACAAGCTTGTACATTGGCTATTTTTAGTGAATATATTTAGTGTAGACTGTAGAGTGAAAACAGGAGGGTCCCTAGTTTAGAGCTCTGGGGGTCAACTAAGTCTATAGGGTCTAAGTGGTTTTTGACCCCCTAGCAATTAAGTGTTGTCCATTCATGTCCTGTTGCATCCAGGGCATATTTGTTGCTGTCGGGTGAGAAACCTTGTATGTCCAAAACCGTTCCTTTTTTATCATTATTTTTAAAACATTGTAAAATAGTGAAAATAGCCGATCTACAAGCTCGCTGTGAGCTCGTAGACATGCTATTTTCACTGCTTTTGTGCGACACTCTTGTATGATGACGTAGGACATTAATTTGCGAAACAAAACATAAAAAGTTGAAATATGGAGATACAAGGTTTCTGTAGTTGTAGCAAAAGTTGTATAACACCATGGTGTGTGGAACAGGCATAACCCCATAACGCCACAATTTTTTTTTTCATTCCCCCCCCCCCTCCCTCCCAGCTAATTGAGTAATGTTTCACCAAACGAGATGGGACATTTACTCATTGATTTGCCCATACTTTAGATAGGGAATAGGCGCTGCACGCCCGACAATGGGCCCCTTATTCACTCTCCTGGCATGCCGGACAACAAATTGTTTGTCCTGCAGGCGATAGCAGTGGTATGAGGCTGGCACTTGTAGCAGCGGTCTATGTGATATAGCGCAAAGGCCTTTGATAAAGGCCACTATATTAGTTTCCATGCAATAGGCCTCTGGGGGGCTTATGTCATTACTGTCCAATTCAGGATCGCGGCTCAATTTGTCCTCCCCAGTGTCTGCCTGCTGGTCAGCGCAACCCTCTTATCCCCGACCCGCACACACCCTCATATTTGCAGCAAATGTAATTTCTTTGTGGTGCCTTGAAAGCAGTGTGTGTAGTTGTGTTTGTGTGCATGTGTTGTCGTTGTTGTTTTGTGAGATAACTTTTGAGGCGTTTATGATTTGTTGGAGAGTACAATGGAGAGAAACAGTGAAGAGAATGTAGAGAGGTGTGTGTGTGTGTGTGTGTGTGTGTGTGTGTGTGTGTGTGTGTGTGTGTGTGTGTGTGTGTGTGTGTGTGTGTGTGTGTGTGTGTGTGTGTGTGTGTGTGTGTGTGTGTGTGTGTGGTTGTGTGCACAAGTGTGGGTATAGATGTGTTTATTTGTCTGTGTAGGCCTGGGTGAAAGACACTGTCACTGTCATGAGTGTTGATGTAATCTTGAGAATGTACAAATAACCTGCAAGGGTCCATTCCTATACTTTTAAGTGAATTTATCACTCACGATTGTACTGTGTACTGTGCAGTCGCCTATTGGAGAATAAACACTGTGTGAGTTAGATCTCAACAATAGGTGTAGTACTATATCTGTGCCCACTGTGTCATTACATTGTCGCCAAAATGCTTTCGAAAAAAATTGTAGACCCTCTAGTATTATTTCCTTGGAGAAAGACACCTCCCCCATCTCAGCTCTGACTGCTTTAACCTTGATAGACAATAGAAATTACTATGACTAGATGTTGATGACTGCAGTTTTCAAATCGCAAGAGGCTGCAATTTTTGTCTTAGAGAGGAAGGCGCAGTCGGCTGCAAATTGCCGTCAGAGAAATCACACTGGGCTAATCTTCAGCATTATCATCACATTTTCTCCTTACGCAGATAGTCGTTTCTTTTTTTTCCCAAACATTTCAAGCATTTAACCACTTAAGCCCTGTGTGCGTACTTCGTTGGATGACAGATTGCGAAAATATGCATTCTGCAAGCTCTCAACGCGTTGCATTGCATCACATTGTGAGTTAGAGTTTGTAGATCTGTAGTAAAGTAGTGGTCTTTTTTTATTGTGCTCCTTTTCCTCTAAGCACCTTAACGTCCATTGTCTATCATGCACAGTATAAGTATAACATGCACAGTATACAATACATTGCTGCTATGCTCAGGCACCTTAGTTTAGTTTTTTTTAGTTTTTTAGTTTTTTATTATCTCAGGTAATTTGTAAATATGTAGATAACTTGTCTGGCCTTCTGTTGCTCTCTTGTTTTGATCTCCTTCCCACTTGCCCCCCACCCTCTTCTTCTCCCCCCCCCTCTTCTTTCTATGGAAACTAACGTTGCGATGGGAACGATGTACAAAAAAGAATTTCACCCACTTTTTTACCTTGTAAACCTGTGATGTGACAATAAAACTGATTCTGATTCTGATTCTAAAAATATTGAAAACTGGAAATACTCTGCTGAAGTCAAAATACCTCAAAAGTACAGTACTTCAGTACTTGTACTTAGTTACTTTCCACCACTGGCTTTCTCAAAAAAAAAAAAAAAAGAAGAAAAATATTTTATACAATGTATGTTGTGGGGTCCCTGCTTCATCTCTCTCAGCTAAGGGGTCCTTGGACTGAAAAATGTTGGAAGACCCCTGTCACAATGATGTGATTACGGTATTCATTGTACATCTCCCAAATAAAAGAAGAAAGCACAACATGTTCCCTTCATGCCGGTGGTTTATGCAACTCATCACCCCTCCATCAGAGGAGAGCGACTTTCACTATTGTTGTGATATGAGCCAGCGATGGGCAATAAATAGACGGGGCCTGCTGATAATACCACTATTAAATACGTGTCAACATAATAAATGTTGCAGCACCTCATAAACCGCAAACGTGCACGTGCACGCACGCACGCACACACACACACACACACACACACACACACACACACACACACACACACACACACACACACACACACACACACACACACACACACACACACACACACACACACACACACACGCATCCCTCATGTGATACATACGTAAACGGCAGATAGCTGGGTGTGTTATGGACTGTGGCACCAGACACCTTCACAGGTGCAGCAGTCTGAAGACCATTAACGGTGTTGGACTCTTCCCCCCTCACTAACTTTGTATTTAATCATTACAATGTGTCCATTATTGACATGAATGAATAATTGATTGTGTGTCATCAAACACTCACGCAGATTCCTCTTTAGCCGGCCAAGAAGAACTGCAGTGGAAAAAAACCTCCGGGCTTGTTTGTCTCAACCTGTAATGAATATATGAACCGTCAGCGTTTCTTCAAATAGCATTAGAATATGTATAGGTGGTTCAGTCACAAACTGACATGCTGTGCCAAGTTAATTTCTAATGGATATAACAAACACTGTAAGCTTTAAAGGGACATTCCAGTATTATACCCACAAAACCTGTAGTTTTGGGTAATATATTTTGGCCTGAGACTGCAGCATACTCCAACCGACGTCCGACTTTGTTCAGACAGGGCAAGAACAAATTGACATCATTCAGAACTTCAGCAGTGCCTGTCAGAACTTTGTTTGGTAGTTCTTGCACCTCCAAAATGTTTTAAGTACCTGAACAAAGTTCTGAAAGAATGTCGTGATTTAAATTGTTTTATTTCCGCTATCTTTCAGCTACGTACCATAGTACTGTTGTGAACAAGGCTTTGGACCCTGCTTTGTACGACTAAAATCTTTATTGTATTGTATTGTATTGTTTCGTTTCTGTTTGTATTGAGCCTCCGTACATGCTGTCTGTCACAAGCCGAGTCCTCACCACCATCCTAGGGAAAACGATATCTCGTCCCGTCCCTCATCGCTCCTTGTACATGTCTACCGTGCCGGGCACCAGTCAAAAAGTCTACTGTAGCACTTGTCTCATCTGTGTCATTACACATCTAAATATATTACAACAGACAAAACCAAGATGGCAATTAATAAATGGAGAGAGATAGCTAGATACTCTGTCCACTGTGTCTGTCGCCAGAAATGGCAAAATCTCAAGAGACAAATTATGTCAAAGCATGTTGGAGATCGATGAAAATAAACAGATATGTCAAAGCATGTTGGAGATCGATGAAAATAAACTGCCAGGCAGTCCAGGCAGAATAATGAGTGGGTGGGATCTAGCAGTGGTGGAAAAAGTATCAATACTGCAATGTAAAAATACTCTGTTACAAGTAAAAGTTAGGGAATTAAAAATGTACTTGAGTAAAAGTACAAAAGTATTGATATAAAAATGTACTTAAAGTACCAAAAGTAGAAAGTACTCCAGTTTTCAAATGTATACAATTTATAAAAATCTTTTGTTTTGTTATAATAATCAAAATCTATGAAGTAACTCGTTTTAAAATAATTGTAGTAGAAGTAAAAGTACTGAAAATTGGAAATACTCAAGTAAAGTAAAAAATACCTCAAAATTGTACTTAAGTACAGTACTTGAGTAAATGTACTTAATTACTTTACACCACTGGGATCAAGCGTTCAGAACTCAGCCGAGTCCTGAGGCAGTATCTTGTGTCCTCGCAGAACTTTCTTAGGTTTGGAGAGCCCTTCCAAAACCGAGAAAAGTAATTTTTCAATTGGAGCCTGTTGCAGCCTTTAAAATTATGATGTATATGATATTATATTATATATATATTATTATGATTTTTGATTTACCTTTGAGTGATGTCTTCCCAATGATAGTGGAAATGTCTGTGCCTGACTAGCTGCGTCTTGCTACTTTGTGGGCACAAAATAGCATGGCAATCTAAAATGGTCCCTTTAGACCAGGGGTGGGCAGCATTTCTTTCCAGGGGGCCATACTGACTTCGATAAAGTGAGGGAAAGACCGCACATTGGATATTTGAATGAAACTTGAAACTGCATGAATTTGGTAGACACGACAGACTACTTTACAATAGGGCCAACAAATTTTTTCTGTCTTTTTACAGCTGTACTGTATCACTCACATGATCAACATATTGCATTATATGCGTTATAAATATGGACTCACGGTCGACTGTTTCACTGTCGCATTATAAACATTTAACATTTGAGTACATATGGATGGAATATGGAATGCAGGGATGTATTCAAATGGTACATATTAATTACTAATAATTGATTGGAGTTGAGTAAAATTAATTTCCCTTTAAAAAGTAACATAACATTTTGCCCTTTTAAGATGTAGTTTTTGGAGGGTCATTTTGTTTTTCTTTGAGGACTTCCGAGGGCCAGATTGAGGTGGTCTAAGGGCCGGGTCCGGCCCTCTGGCCTTATGTTGCCCATGTGTGCTTTAGACGAAGTGTGAGTTTCCTTGAATGTGGCCCATATAATCTGTGTAATAGGAGCACTAGCGACAATAATATCGCCACCGTCTAAGAACATTCTTATGCCGTGAATCCTTCTGTGGAGGATTAGGAGGGCATTGAACCGGGGATTAGCAGGGGAAGGAATCAGAGCCCAGTGTGGACATGACAGGCTAGAGCTCAAGAACCTTTGGCTACTTAAGACAGACAGACACACACACACACACACACACACACACACACACACACACACACACACGTACGCACGAATACATGTATGCATATAAACACAAGAACACACATGACAAGTGCACAAGTAAACTCAAACACACCATTAGTGGTACCACACACACATCAACATGCACACCAACTCAAAACCGTGTGCACACACACACACTCACACACACACACACACCCTTGCATTGTAGAGTCAACAGCGAGTCTTAGACCCACTTAACCCTGCATGGGAGGTGTCATTCCATAAACAGATTTGACGACCCGACCGGTGGTAATGACAAGGGTTAAAAGAGAGGGCAGAGAACCCCTTTGACCCGCCCATCCCACCGTATTAATCCCCCCCCTCCCCCCTCCCCCCTCCTCCCGCCCCATGCTCCATACTGCTACTTTGCTTGAGGAAAATGTAATGTTAGACCACATGCAAGACCCTCTCACATGGGGCAGCTCGGAGGAGTCAGCAGTCCTGCCGCGCCGTGTAGACACAACATGTGGCGGGAGGCTCGCAGGCGGTCAGTGACACCCAGTGCTGAGCAGAGAGCATGCCTTCAGTATCGGTATACATGCATATCAACTTGTAGAACCTATACAGTACATGCGAGCTGTACTTGGGAACCTGTCGACCTTGCTCGGCTAGTATGCATTGCACAGGTACCCTTTTTTAAATTCTTGGGACCGGGGCCAAACCGCGACCCGGTTTCACAAGCCAATTAAAAGTTTCACTGATCCTCGGTATTGCGCAGAGAAAAGTGCGATCCACACCTGAGCCAAATCCCAACCAGCATTAAACGAACAAAGGGACACTAAAGTGGAAACAAAACACTTTTAAACCTATTTTTAAATGCAGAGCGTACTGTATAAATTCAGTTGATGTTGAGTCGTCGTGCAGGGAGTTCCTGTCATACTTGCAAACTATTTTGTAGCAGGCTCTTGACAAAAGTGTGTGTGTGTGTGTGTGTGTGTGTGTGTGTGTGTGTGTTTGTGTGTGTGTGTGTGTGCATCTGTTGGGACACTAAAATGAGTGTCACGAGTTAGCTTGCCATTACAAGAGAAGTCATGTTTAACCCAGATCATTTTTCATATATATTTATCCTTGATATAACCAGGTAAAAAAAAAATACAGATTGCATTTTTTTATTTTCTCTTTTTCAAGTGGGCCCTGGCCAAGAAGGCAGCATACATATAATTTCACATTCAAACATTAAAATAAGCACAAATAACATGATAATAAATGCACATGAAATCACAAAACTAGAGATAATTAAAAAAACCTATAAGGATAAGGATAAGGATATGCACTCCTTTATAAGTAGGTGTCCAATTTGCTCATTAAAATGCAGTAGGTTTGAAAAGAATGAACGCAGCATAGCTGAGAGCATGCTTCCCCACTTCAGTTCTCACGGTGGGAACACGATTATGATATATTAATTTATGATCTCATAATGTCGAACATTGTCGAATGAGTAATGTGCTTATGCTTATGTAAGCTGGCTCATACATACATGCATTACATATATGTGCCACAGGCAATAGGAGTTTGTGTGTGAAGCAGTCTTAATTTTGTTGACTGAGACTAAAAGACTAAGACTATTTAGTCGACTAAGACGAAACAATTTCAGATGACTAAAATAGGACTAAAACCAAGTGGTGTGTTAAGTCAGTGGTGGAAAGTAACTAAGTACAAAATTGTAAAAGTACTGTACTTAAGTACAATTTTGAGGTATTTGTACTTTACTTGAGTATTTCCAATTTCCAATACTTTTACTTCTACTCCACTACATCTCAGAGGCAAATATTGTACTTTTACTCCACTACATTTACTTGAAATCTTTAGTTACTAGTTACTTTTCAGATATAAACTATGGTATAATAAAACATACATTAACCACTTTAGCCCTATTTTATACATAGGCTATTTGAAAATAGCCGATCTACAAGCTCACAACGCGTCGCATCGCGACGCGTTGTGAGCTTGTAGATCGGCTATTTTCAAATATTTAGTACTTTTACTTTTGGTACTTTAAGTACATTTTGATGCCAATACTTTTGTACTTTTACTCAAGTAAATTTTTTTATTCTGGACTTTTACTTGTAACAGAGTATTTTTATTTTGCAGTATTGGTACTTTTACTTAAGTAAATAATTTGTGTACTTTTTCCACCACTGTGTGTTATTCAAAAGACTATTCAAAATTAACACTGGTGTGAAGGAAAACTAAAACTAATCTGAATGTGTCCTCTCTCTCTCCCTCCAGGATTGTGCTGTACGAGATCTGGCGCCAGGCGTGACCCCAGGACCCCTGCTCTCTCACCCCCGCCCCCCCCCCCAGCCTCCGCCCCTTGCTGCAGAGCCTGTCGTCACACATCAGAGGAGGACCCCCTCCCTCTAGGAGACATTCCCCCCCCTCCCCCTTACCGCGACTCCCCGCCCCCACCCCCCCTTACTCTGCTCGGGGCAGGGACCCTGTCATGTCGCACTGACTGTACCCCTTACCCCCTCGACCGGCGAATGACAAGTGCGCATCCGAGGGTGGGGCCCGCCTCAGTCTCGCATGTTTGGCCGCTGGATGGAATTAAGGTGAATGGAACACATGCCCAAGGAGCAGGACCCGAACCTATCAGAGGGAGAAGAGAAACGGTGAGTCTCTCCTCCATGACCGTCTTATACATGGTTTTATCTCGTTTTCTGGAGCATGCTTGTTTTTTTTAGGCTATTTCAGGAACATTAACCCATTCAATCCGGGAACGCATCTGTGTCATTTTAGATTTGGCTATTCAAAAACAGCTAATCTACAAGCGCAAATCTTTGAATATGTATATTTATATATGTTTTAAAGCGAACATTTTTTACCCCGATCTGTGCTTCTGGGGGTCCCTGGGAACAACATATTTTGAGATGGGGGAAATATTTGCACACATTTTCAAGATTGGACAAAAATAGCAGATCTACAAGCTCATACAAGCTATGAGCTTGCATATCTGCTATGTTTTAATATCCAAAGAAATCTTAAAATTACACAGATGCGTTCCCGGATTGAATGGTTTAATCTTCATGCTCACGCACACACTCATGCACTTTGAGTTGCCCAATGCAATCACACTCTGAGTCTGCACCTGAGCACCTCCACTGTCGCAACTGGGAGTGGGTAGTAGGGAGGATTTGCGTACCATCTCTCAGACTCTCATATATATATTTTTTAGGGTTACATCTTGTCTTGTCTTCCTGAGTGATGACTGTGCACGTCAGCGGTATGTCTCGTCTTTGTGTCCCGTCATCAGTGTCTTCTGTCGCTCAGACCTACAGTGCATTCAAGCAACCTACTTTTTCTTCTCTTGACTCTTTTGCCCAGGCTGTCCCCACCTGCTATGCTGTAAATAGGAAAATTACACTTGTTTGACCTACCTAGGGTGTAGATTCATGTACTTGAAGCCCCCCCCCCTCTGTCTACGTCTTCCATGAGAACCTGCTGCCCCTTTCGTAACCCCTGCACTGTTCCTTCTTCCGTCTTCCTGGATGTATAAACTTGACGTGACCTCTCGCCCGTGAGATGGAGGAGGTGACTGACTTGTCCGTATCACATGATTGCGTTATAGTGTTCGGAGAGAGAGGTCGTTCGGGGACTCACAGGAGAGAGAGTGGCCCACTTGTTCTTTTTTTTTCTTTTTTTCTCTAACCGTTCGTTCCCTTTGATCTCTCTTAACATCTTCTCACGGTGCTCCCCTGTTCCTGCCTCACTCATAGTTCCCCCGTTTTCAGACAAGCAAACAATTGTCGAACCCGCCACTCTCCCTTTCCCTACCTCGCTCCTCATCTACCTTCTCTCTCTCTCTCTCTCCCCCTCCCTCCCTTCACTCTATCTCTTCTCTCTCTTTCCTTCATGCCTCTCTCTCCCCTCAGTGGTCACGGTATGTTTGCGGAGAGCCCAGCTGACCTGTTTCATTTGCGTCAACGAAAGACATCATTAGCTCGCTTTATGTTCGTCGCTCGACAGCGAGGACGCGGCGTGTAAACGTCTCATCTGTCTGTAAAACGAGGACGGCGCCGCTGTCACTCAGAAAGTTGCGTTGTATTTAATCATTTTGTTAAAACGGCGTCTTTTGTTTTGCTTTTGGTTTCGTCTCGTGTACAGTAGGAGTGACAGAAGTGTGAAGAGATGTTCGGCTCAGCAGGATAAGACAACAGGCCCTTTTCTGTCAACACTGGTCTCCTCCCACCCCACCTCTTTCTGTCTCTCATCGCTTGCTGGCTCTACCCGCCGTTTACCCACTGATAAAGCATGACAAAAGTGACAGGATTTTGCTTTGTAAATAAGAATTTGTTGCGTAAAGTCGTCCAATGGCTTAGCGACTGTTCTCTGTTGTGTGTGTGTGTGTGTGTGTGCGTGTGCGTGTGCGTGTGCGTATGTGCACTAATGCTTTTGTGAGTGTGCACATACCTGTCCGTTTGTCATTGTGTGGCCGTGCCTTTGTGTACTGTATGTGTGTGTACATAATATCCATCTGTCAAAGTGTGTATGTGTGAGTGTTGAGGGGGTGTTATGGTACACAGGGCCCCATGGTAAGGGTCCCTGGCTGCCCGGAACGCAGCATCAAATTCCCCCCTGCACTGTTCCGTGTGCCATATTACCAGGGGCGTAAACCTAGCCGGGCTGCAGGAGCCCGGCTAGATTACACAGCTAACATGGACACCTGTCTGTAGATTAACAACTCCAGAGCTGAGCCCAGGGACAGGGCACTGGGGTTGGGTGTGTGTGTGTGTTTGTGTGTGTGTGTGTGGGTTTGTGTGTGGGTTTATGTGTTCGTCTGCCAACGTATGTACTCTGCATTTCTTGGTACAGACATATGACCCTGTGTGTGTGTGTGTGTGTGTGTGTGTGTGTGTGTGTGTGTGTGTGTGTGTGTGTGTGTGTGTGTGTGTGTGTGTGTGTGTGGGGGGGGGGGGGGGTGTGTGGGGGGGGGTGTGTGTGTGTGTGAGCTCTCTCTCTCTCTCTCTTTCTCTCTCTTTCTCTCTCTCTCTCTCTCTCTCTCTCTCTCTCTCTCTCACACACACACTGTGACTGTGTGTGTGTGTGTGTGTGTTGGGTTTATGTGTTCATCCGCCAACATATGTACTCTGCATTTCTTGGTACAAACATATGACCCTGTGTGTGTGTGTGTGTGTGTGAGAGAGAGAGAGAGAGAGAGAGAGTGAGAGTGTGCACGTGTGCTTGCGCTTGCAAGTGTTAGCGTGAGTGTGTGTGTGTGTGTGTGTGTGTGTGTGTGTGTGTGTGTGTGCGTTTGGTCATGTCTTTGTTTCCATCCTCCCAACACTGTGTTCTTTGTATTTGAGGTCACTGGCACTGTGCATCATGTGCTCAGTCATCGGGGCCGTGTGTCCCTATACGTGCACCCAGTGTAGGCTAAATTAAGCCCAGCCGTATTCTCCAGGGATAATTAAAGACGCAAAGGAATTAACCGCTCCGGCCTCTGATTGGACCGCCGGCTAATCACGTTGCATGCGATTGGTCTGTTGGAACGGAGGCGTTGGATTTGATTAGGATCTTGTTGTGTTGTTGTTGCAGCAGTCGGTCTCTGGGGGATGTCATGGTTACCCATGCAGGCAGAGGAGAGCCCTGTGGAATAGGAGTTCTGTACAAACTGTGCGGTGTTGGACAGGCGGCACTTGGGTTTACTTAAAGGCTCATGCAAGTCAAGTGCCTCTGTTTTGTGGCATTTCTGAGCAAAAAGTACACGGTGAAAAAAGTATGAGTGTGTTTCCCAAACCTTTCAGCTGTGACCAAAAATAACTATCTATCTATCTATCTATCTTACAAAAATGCATCACAAATTATGCATTAAATTAGAAATAGTGAAAATAGACGATCTACACAATTATGAGCCTGCTATTTTCACTATTTCTTAATTTCTTTTTACATTTATGGATTTGTATTATTTTTTGAACATTTCTGAAATTCTTTTGAATAATGTTTTATAATGTTTAATTTATTTATCTTCTGAAAACATTACATTTTTTTAATTTGGGAAAGTCTTTTGAAATAAATATTTTTAAATATAGGAGTCGTAATAAAATGGGATATTTACTCACAGCCCGTAAAAAATGGGACCCATTTGTTTGGGAAACACTGATTTATACCACCCTTTGCATCAGCTTTTCACATGAATCCAGTGCATTGCATACTTCACTCTGGTCATTAGGCAATGCCATCGCGTTTGGTACACTGGTGTCATGGAGTTCAGTTATGAAAGCAGATGCAGAATAGTTGCCTCAATATTTTTTGGAGCACTTTTTTCCCTTGCATCACTCCTGCCAGGCATGTCACCGTGGCTGACGCAAGGCCGCTTGCACTGCATTGCACTTACAGTAGCGAAAACAGAAAGCGTATACGGCTTCGCCACCCGCTGCAATACTCCCACCCCTCTCAGTCGCGCGGAGCAAAAAGAAAAACTTGCTTTCATCTCTCTCTGATCACTGAGACAGCTTCCAGTCTAACAGGTACGGGCACAGATCACGCAGCCACGGTTAATTATTAGTGTCGAGGCTTGCCAAGACCCCCTCTGGCAGTCCGCCCTGTCCATGCTGTAACCGTGAACTCAATTAAACGGCATTCATAATTAAATTCCTTATCAAATCAGATGAAACTGTTGACAATGATGATGATGATGATACTTTGTCAGATCAGTTCAGCAGCAGGGATCAACAGCTCCATTTGCAATAAAATTTAGAAAGAAATTATTTGATTTAAGACAAGAAACAAAGGAATGATGGCAGCAAGGACCCATGTTCTTACATTAACACAGAGGATTTTTCTGTGAAGGAGAGAAATAGGTACTGCACAGCAGAGTGAGGGCCTGTCTTCTTCCTGGTAGAATTCCCCCCTCTCTTTAACATGTTGAGGAGTTCTATACTGACTCTGAGCTCATTTGAATTCCACATTGGGCGCGCACAGATAAGCAGGCTAGTCTGGCTGTAAAGAGCTAGAGCGGTACGCTGATAATATCATGCGTTATCCGTGTCCTGGAACACACACGGACCTACATGCAGGCGCAATCACACACACACACACACACACACACACACACACACACACACACACACACACACACACACACACACACACACACACACACACACACAGAGACACACACACAAACTCACAGAGACCCATAAAAACACAGAGAGATCAATCTGCCATGCTTTTATGATACAAGAAGGACAAACGTATAAACTTTAAATATCGGAATGCACAAGCAGTCTCAAGTGAGTATCGGATATTTCCCTTAAAGGAAAGACAATCGCACCAACTTGATACATGCACGCATACACAAAACGCTCCATCTTATTCATGCGCATGCACATTTTAAATACACACACATTGAACAAAAGGAGAAGGCACACCGTCTTGATGCAGCCAACATAATTTAATGATAGAGCGGTCAATAAATAACACGTTTCGGCCTATGTGGCCTTCGTCTGGTATCACCTGACGAAGGCGAAAATTTATTTGGGAGCATCAAGACGGTGTGCGGCCCTTCTTCTTTTGTTCACAGTTTATCTAGTTTCATCCCGCACCCGTCGAAATGTTTGGATGTGCGATGTCCGTTATAAATACACACACATTCTCATATCTCGTATTGACACACTACCAACGTGTGTGAGGCAATCTCGTCTCATTTTTTTCAAAGTACGTGGCCATGTCTTCACACACACACATGTCGCTCTCTTCCTTGACGACCCCAGGATACTAGCCGGCAGCCATGTTTTCATTCACTGCATGGGAATGCCTGTGTGCTTCCGGGCTAATCAGACTCTTGCTCATGTGACATACTGACAGAATGTCTGTGGTGACACTGAACTCACTGGGGGGATGTAAACAAGTTCCAGGGTCTATATTGCTCTTCCTTCCCTCCTGATATGCTGCCAGGGATGACGCCATTGTACTCTACTGTAGCGCACTGCACTGTAGTCACTACAGCACAGTACAACACAACACACTACAATTTACATTTAGGCATTTAGCTGAGGCTCTTATTCAGAGCGACTTACAAATGCAAGATCGGAGTAAACGGCATGAACCCTAGTCAACAAATGACAGGGTAAATGGTCATGTAAATAGAGTGCAAATAAAATAATGACATGCTAAAAAATGTCTTTGTTACCAGGTTATCATTAAACGTAGCATCTGTTCAACATGGAACGGCGTGGCTCTAATGTCCATCTCGGACTTCATGTGGCCAGCCTGTGACGTCATCTACTGTATATATGACATCAGTTGTTGTCTATGACATATCTATGACGTATGATTCCAAATTTGGGGCGAGGTTTCAGCTAGAGCCCAGTGGCCTTTGGGTGTTTGACCCCCCCCCCCTCATTCCCACCCTTCCCATCCTCTTCCTACCTGAAAGGCCCCCACCCCCAATAACCCCTCCATAGCACCCCCCAGTGTGCAGGAAGGGGAGTGGGGTGGATCATGTCCTGAAGGTAATAGGGGACCATGCTGCCCTTGATTGTACCGGACTGTAGAGTAATGTATTGTTTATATTCCCATTATAAATCTTTTTTTACAACAGTCACAGGGAGGGGCCATTGTCACTTAAATGTCATTGATTGTATGGGGGCTTTAAAAAAACTCCAGCGATGTCTGTGGGACGATAAGAGGTTGGACAAGAATGGAAAGTGGTCCATGTGGCTTAAACTGGCTTTAACCACTTAAACCCTATATACTTTGTTGACCGGGGTCCCCCAGGGGCCTGTACTTGTCTTGGTCCCCTCCTTATATACTTACACAAAATCTCTGCCTAAAATAGCCGATCTACAAGTTCACAACGTGTTGTGTTGTGCAACGTGTGTTGTAAGCTTGGAGATCCTCATGCCCAGGATTGGGACACTGGCTTTCATGTGGTTAACAGATGTTTTTGTAGGTATGCACAGTTGCACACAGTGTTTGTGTGAGGTGTTTGTGCCTTAACCCTTTAAGACCGGGAAAGCATCGTGTCATTTTAGATTTCTTTGGCTATTCAAAAATAGCAGATCTACAAGCTCATAGCACGGCACCGAGTGCAGCGCTATGAGCTTGTAGATCTGCTATATTTGAAAAATCATGAACATTTTGTGCAAATCTTTGAACATTTGTAACTCAAATCTTTGCTTCTGGCTGGGGGTCCCTGGAACTAAATATTTTGAGATGGGGGTTGGCAGCCAAATACATATCATGGTGGGGGTTCTTGACATGAAAAAGTTTGAGCACCACTGATATAGCAACGTACGTTTTTTTAGAAACCAGTTAGGATTTAGAAGGCATTTGTAGATGCGTTCCCGGATTGAATGGGTTAAAGATTTATTTCAAAGTGTTTCGCTTTACTCAGCTTAAAGTGACTTGAGATCGGTGGGACACTGGGTCGCTATCAGAGAACATGAGAGAGTCGTGGAGGTTATTGTTGATTACAGATGCTCTCTCTGTGTGTGTGTGTGTGTGTGTGTGTGTGTGTGTGTGTGTGTGTGTGTGTGTGTGTGTGTGTGTGTGTGTGTGTGTGTGTGTGTGTGTGTGTGTGTGTGTGTGTGTGTGTGTGTGTGTGTGTGTGTGTGTGTGTGTGTGTGTGTGTGTGTGTGTGTGTGTGTGTGTGTGTGTGTGTGTGTGTGTGTGTGGGGCCTCTTGCGGTTGATTTGTGTGTCTTTGAGTTAGAAATGTGTGTGAGTACACTAATTCAACATGTACGTGCCCATGTCACCCGACACCTGTGTGCGGATCAATATAATTGACTGAGGGCCTGTCAATGTCCTCAGTCAATTATTGTTCCCGGCATAATTACAATCCCCCTTCCTGTGCTCACAGCTTGCCTACATTCTCCACTGCTCTGACATTTGATCACAGACACATTTCAAGCAAATTACAAGTTTACACAAATAACAACAACAAACAATTGGCTGTTATTTGAAAGCGACACACCCTGGCACCGATGCTGTGTGCAGTCAGCTGTGAACACCTGCCAAACATTCAGTAGCTGGAGGAGATATTCTTTAACGTGATCAAATCAGGTTCTTTATAAAAACAACAACTCGGTTCTTTTATAGCAAACCTAATCACGCAAGACAGATTATTTTTACGGAATTGGTTCACATGATTGTAGCAAATCAAATGTTTCTTCTGTATTTCATTTAAAAATGTACTAAAAAAAAGTACTACAGAGCCCCTGTCTGACAAGGTTCTGTTTTCACCAGCGGCCACCTTGACATGCGTCTAACTTAATTTTAGATTGCGAACGCAATCCTGCTAACGCTGTTTCTATGGTGTGTGGTTTGTGTTCCTGGGGGCTCAGAGATCTGAACAGATTTGATTCTTTATTCCACCGGTAAGCACCCTCATTTTCACAATGCTTTTATTCTTTTCTTACACTGTGAAGTTTGTTCCTAATCCACCATTGCCCGTGGGGATTTTTGTGTCATTCCAAAATGAAAAGACATCCTGTGACATAACAATTCATAGGACAAACATCAAACATCAAACATCAGCGTTAATAATTCCCAGACAGCCGGACCATTCACTGTGTCATTCATTCCCCTATTTTCTCTCTGCATTTTCTTTCTCTCTCTACTGTAACTATCAACTAAAGGCTTACATAATATAAACGTTGTATAAAAGTACTTATGGCTAACTACCGTACACAGTCCTTGTATGACCTATAACCACTTAAACTGTATGCTTCGTTGACCGGGGTCCCCCAGGGGTCTTTCCTTGTCCCCCTATTTTTTTCCCTCTACACCAAATCTCTTCGCGGAAAATAGCTCATCTACAAGCTTGCGACGTGTTATGAGCTTGTAGATCTTTTCGCAGAATGTTCGCCTATTTCCGCTGAATGTTACGTTCCGCTATGACATGACCCCAGGACAGGGTCTGACCTGGAGGTGTCGATGGATGTACTTACACTTGATGATCTTTCCATGTATCGTATGTACGGTATACGGGGTGTGTGTGGCACATTGGACATGAGCTCCTCCATGCCTCACATGGCTAACATTTATGATGTCATGCCTGCACTGTCCGGCGGTCCACTCACACGTTTAAACCTCGACCAAAAATAGTAGCTGTCATCTAAGATCAGCACGTCGGCCTGGCGGGGGTCACGTTCAAGAACACTCAACCGCGACGAACACAAGCCTGAACTAATCGGTGTGTGTGTGTGTGTGGGGGGGGGGGGTGTTCATCAGTTATCCGCTTGTTTTGCTCTCAATCTTGTTTTTGCTCGCAATCATGTTGCCGATAACCTTCTTAGGCAAACAAAACCCCTCGTGCTTGAAATTATATTATGCAAATACATAATAGCCCTGCCTGCGGGAATTTGCTTGTTAATTTACATGGCATTGATTTATTTGTGTTCTGGGTTTATGGCATTGTCAAAAAATGTTCAGTGGCAAACTTAAAGACTTGCGTAGGGACATTAACATCAAAATGGGTTAAAAATGCATTAGCCTACTGTTGCTGAGAAATTCCAGAGTCATGGGACTTGTGGGTTAGTGTGCCCTCTAGTATGTTTTGCTAGAGGGAGTTGGCTAGCTTTCATCCAGTGGCATGCTTTCCCCCTCCTAGCTTAGCCTGTAATTTACACAATAGTGGGACAGGCAAGGGAACAAAGTGGCCATTAGCTCATGGGGACGTATGGGACGGGATGGGACGGCCCCAGCTGTAGCCCTATACACTGACAAATCCTCGATGCTAACTTAGCTCAGAGTGTAAACATGGACCCAAAATGGACCATTTGTGTCTGTTTATACACAGAGTTAACACTGAGGGTTTTACTGTGTAGCATGTGCGTCCAAACAATAGGCTACTGTGGCACTCTAAACATAGGATAGGGGCCTTGCTCAGTGGTTGCTCTCGATATATTTTGCTGGACTATTTAGGGCTCAGTTGTATAGTTATTTCTGTTTCTGGATTGCACACTTCAAAGCAGCGAGTCGCCAGATTAAAAAAAAGTTGCCTCTATTTTTTGGGTGTTAATTTGCCAGGCATTATCCTCAAGGACATTTTGTACTGGTGCTGACTCCTGTTTTGGATCGCCGGCGGTTGCGCCACTAACCCACCGTTCACTGTGGCGCTTGCAAAAGCTATGCTCTTTGCTATCATTTACAGTCATGAAGCCATGGCCTTATTAAATCCTATACCGTGTTAAAAATAGCACAGAGTCTCATACACAGGGCTCTGTAACTTGCCGGCCTGGCAGTTACCTGTTCAGTCGGCCATGTCAAACATAACATGTCAGTCACCCTGCAAAAACCATTGTCAAGAAGAAAAAGTCACAGGTGGAAAGGCTGGCTGCGGTCCAATCAGGACAGGCTGGGCGGGGATAGCAGGAGAGTGCAAGAGGCCCGCAGAGAGTGTAGAGATAGTATAGAGAGAGGGACAGACAGAGAGAGAGAGAGAGCAAGGGCAGGAGGAGGAGGAGGGTGTGTATGTATGTGTGTGTGTGTGTGTATGTGTGTGTGTGTGTGTGTGTGTGTGTGTGTGTGTGTGTGTGTGTGTGTGTGTGTTCGGGTCCCTAGCCAGGGAGCTAAACTTAGCACTGCTGGCAGAGGTGTCAGTGTACAGTAGACTCTAAGACAGAGATAGAGACAGACATCCACAGAGAGAGAGAGACTGGATGTGTGCGTGCGCTGTTCGGCAGCCAAACACACACAGCTACGACCGCAACTACAACTGCTTCTGCTGCTCCTCCGCCATGCATATTCTGCACTCGCACTGCGTCATCAGGTCAGGGTGAAATCATATTTCACTGTTAAAGAATGTCATATTACCGTCGCTGTTATGTGTCACTTGTTACAGTATGTGTGTCTCTTGCACGCTCTGCGAGTAACGCGAACTTGTTTGCCTGCTCCACACACTCGCAGTGTTCCAAGCATAGAATTACTCCTCTCCGTTTGTGTGTGACTGTGTCCACATCTGTTTCTTTTTAGCTGCATGTATGTGTTGTGTTTATGTCCATGGGTGCTTTAAGTTGCGCTGGCAGAGTGCATGGTGCAACAGGCAGGACTTTGCACACTCACAGAAGTATGTCGCAATACATCCAGTGTCAGTTTACAAGCTGAAAATTCAAAAGAGCCGGAGACTTGCCCTGGCTCGTAAACGTCAAAAAAAAGTTGAATGCATGTTTTCGTCTATGAACTTGTCTTCTTTGCGCTGCGTGGCAGCACGTTCCCCCCTGGCCGCGTGGTCCAATTTAAAATCCTGCCAGGCTGTGAAGCGTTCTTACATAAGCACCCAAAGTCTAACAGAGTGGGCTGCAGGGTTGTGTTGTTTTGGGAGTTTTTTTTCTCCACACTTGACAGGGCACTGCTTCAAAGTTTCATGTAGTTACAAGAGGTGGATCGCTTGACACTGCACGTGGACAAACTCCACAACAAATGCAGCCAGGCATCACCTCTGCACTGTTGCTGAACTGACTGATACATGCCAGCAAGGATTTCTGTTTTTATTGGACTTTTTCTTTTTCCCCCTCTTCTCTCCTGTGGGTGCTTTGACTTACCTAACACTCAGGTCTTGTACAGTAATCTCTCAAGCAGAGCAAGGGAAATTATTTATGTTCTCTTTGAGATGAAGATGAGGAATGGTCTCTCTCTCTGTGTACAGTATATATATATATATATATAAACATATACAGTATATATCCTTCGCTCTCTCTTTCACTGTCTGAATGAGAGAGAAATATCTTTCAAAAGACTTTCATTAACTTAAAGCTATTTGAGGGTTCACTCAGCGTGCGTGCGTGTGTGCGTGGCTGCGTTCGTGCATGCGTACGCACATGTATGTGTGTGAAGACTTACTCTTCCTATCATCAGTGTGTTCTTCATGGGCCATCTAATGCCTGGATAAGTAGGAAAACACTCCCAGCGTCTGACAATCTCACTTGGCCTTGACGGGGTCGGGACACAGGGTGTTGTGAGGTGATAGGTGACAAGGAGCTGGGAAGGAGGAAACAAAGTATAGTCAGGGAGGACAAGAGCAAAGACAGGTCCTGTGTGTATGGGCTTCAACATGGGCGTCAACCTGTCAGTTACCTGACAGGTTGGCGGTGTTGCCCCCAGCGATGGTGCGTGACTCTGTCTGATGATGGGGCCGGGAGGGAGCAGAGGGAGACAGTTGCCTTATTTTTCTACCTTATTTTTCCTGGCAGTGTGCCATCATCCCCACCCTGTCATTCTGCCCTGGCAGCTTCTCAGATGCTTTCTCTCTCAGCCACACCAACATGCACTTTTTGTCCATAAAAATGAAAAACAAGCAAACAAACAAAGAAACGTAGCGTGTCAATCAGTTTGCCTTGCCCAAGCGCCGTGGATCGCTGTCTCTCGCTGTCCACCTTTGCTGGATCGAGTCTGATTGATGCCAGATGTTCGGGTCCGATCCTTATTTTGGAGAGTCCTAGACCAACAATTCCCGACGTCTTGACCGATATTTAGTAAAAAAAAATGAAATAAAAATAAACTTCAATATATGAAAATAACATTTAACTTTAATTATACAATATACAAGCAAGTAAATATAAAATACACATAAACTGAACCTCATTTTATTTAGGCCCTATTCAAGAATTTTCTGAGCTACAAGCTTAATAGGAACGCCAGGTTGAAAGTGGTTAAAAATCAGGACACATCAGCTGCATAATTGCCGATGATGTTGTCAAAAAAAGTTGAATAATGGCCGATATATCGGACAAACTGATATCTGTCGGGCTCTAGTGTTCAGGTGCCCTCTTTAGGTCTCACGTCCAATCACCACCCGTCTCCCACCACGTGTGTCTACTGTCTAGTATGGGTAATTTTTGCCCTGGGGTTGGGCAAATCCCAAAACACACAAGATCGACATGGAGACTTGGAAAAACAATACAGTAGTGACAGCAGAACTTTGACTCAACAGGGCTTTATTATGCAGCTCATAATCCCACTGATGCATTCTCAAAAGGGCAAAGGCAAGTCAGCGTTGCAGTTCGAGCCAAGGTAGAACACAAAGTGCGGATGCAGTTGGCATTTTGGCTCAATATCTTGAACTGCCAAATTGAGCAGGCATTTATATCCTCCCAGGGCAGATGTGGCTTGCCAGCAAGAAATATCCAAGCATGCTTCGTTATAAGGTGAAGTGGGTGCTCCCCCGGGTCATTTAGGAGCATTAATGAGGCCAGACATAATATTACATTGTTCAATCAATGAAAGTCTCCTCCCTGGAGAAAAACAACTCCATAACATCTGTTCATCAGGCCTTTTAAAAACAATGCAATTTGCTGGAGAACCACTGTAGATAGAGAAAAAAATAGGTCAGCTTTACAGAAAATGATCAAAACTGGTTAGAGCGTTGACACTTCAGGCATTTTACAATGTATTTCCAATAGCTTTTCTTGCTCCCAAGAACATAAGAAACAGCCTACTGTATGTGAAGGGAGCAAAGCCAATGTTACAATTACAAGTTTAAGAGACAATATCGGCTTCTAACAGGACATTGACAGACCTGCGGTGGGTGTATGACATTACTCCCTGTAGATACGACTGTGAAATGTTTTCAACATTATTCATTCAGGCAGACCAATTAGGAAGACATTGTTGTTACCAGCAATAGGAGGTTGTTACAGTTCATGGGGAGGCCAACGCACATGCAGTCACATAACCGCAAGCTACCCAGTGTGACCGCAAATTGTTGCGCTGTCGGCCACTGAGGTTCCGTGCCTTGCTCAAGTGCAATTTGACAGTGTCTGGCGGAGGAAGGGGTAGCGGGGGTGTCAGTTGTCGATTTCCTTCCACTCATAGCCCCCCCCCCCCCCCCCCATCACCAGTCTGGGATTTCTAACAGGCACACATCCGCAAAAGCCTGTTTAAGCCGAAGAACGGCCCGGGCTCTGAGAAGATCCTACTTTTCGCCTGTAATTGCCCAATTCCCAAGTGAAGGACGTCCCTGTAACTTGCTTACTGAGCAAATGCAACCTATAGCCCGGTACATTCTATCTCAGCAGAGCATGCCCATGTTTTATTGATGGCGCTATAATGGAGTGCAGCTCCGTCTCTGAGCGGCGGCATTAAAGAGCTGGGGGCCGATCAGCAGCAGTCTGAGAGTACAGAGCAGCACAGCCCAGGGGAGTCTGCACACATCCTCCTGTACCGCACTAATAGACAACACTCTCTCCCTCACACCGCCTCTCTCTGTCTGTCTCATTCTCTCTTTCCAGCCACTGTACTTTCATGCTTCCCAGTGGGGAACAGGCGGTCAGCTAAGAGCACCTCTCTGGGCTCTGCACACCTCTCCTGTGTGTGTGTGTGTGTGTGTGTGTGTGTGTGTGTGTGTGTGTGTGTGTGTGTGTGTGTGTGTGTGTGTGT
The DNA here is from genome assembly GCF_963280865.1 of Gymnoscopelus braueri. Classification (NCBI taxonomy): domain Eukaryota; kingdom Metazoa; phylum Chordata; class Actinopteri; order Myctophiformes; family Myctophidae; genus Gymnoscopelus; species Gymnoscopelus braueri. Next base: position 29,428,349 of record NC_137617.1, on the reverse strand, counting down.
GTGTGTGTGTGTGTGTGTGTGTGTGTGTGTGTGTGTGTGTGTGTGTGTGTGTGTGTGTGTGTGTGTGTGTGTGTGTGTGTGTGTGTGTGTGTGTGTGTGTGTGTGTGTGTGTGTGGCCAACTGTGCAGGCTTCAATTAGGCAGAGAGAGCGAGAGAGAAAAAGAAAGGCAGCGGTTGATGCCAAGCACCAACACCTATGTCACCCGTGTCACTGTGTGTGTGTGTTCGTGCGTGTGTGTGTAGTCCATTCACTAATGTAATTATTTTTCTTTCTTCCTGTCTCTCTCTTCTCAGGTGGCTCGATGGCCCGAAGAGGAAGAGGAAGAACAGCCAGTGTTCGGTGAAGAGTGTTACTGGTGAGCACCTGACTCCAAGCACTTTCTATTGAGAGAGAGAAAGAGAGAGAGAAAGAGAGAGAGACACTCTATGCTCCACCACACGTCTCTAAAGTGGCCACTACAAACAAAAACAAAGCCCCTTCTATCTCACCTGAAGTGGCAGGATGGCAGGGTTTAATAGATCACAGCCTTTTACTGCAGCGAGTGTCTCCATTGAAAAACGATTTCACTTCCCACGCAGAGCCGACCCTCGCTTGCTTCAAATGTACTATTATATCGCCTATTTGTTCCATTTGCACACCCAGAGCAATGTGTTACACATTCAGCATGCATGTTCTCTATACAAAACAGGACATTCTGTAGATGACATACAGACAGTATGTGGTACTTATGCTATCAATATACACTTATGTATATCATTCTACAGATGTGTGGGTTACATAACGTATTGGTCCTTGCTGCATTAATACCGACACTACGCTGTGACTGCAATCTGGAATTGTTGTCTATTTTGTTCATTTCTACATACTACTCCTTCATTGTGACTGTACTTTTGTCAAGCGTATTGATATAAGTCCATTTACAGTACATGTACCATATTGGCAACTGAACTGACCAGATAAAGTGCCCCTCCAGTATTTATTTTTAGCATTTTTCAGCTGTTTAATGTTTTCCAGTGCCAACCTATAGTGTAATAATACATTGATTTCAGAAGCACTATTGACCATTTTGGAAAAATACGTGCATTTTGAATGCTACATTTAAGAGTTTAAGCTCCTCTTGAAACGGCATTTGGCTAAAAGTGATTTGTTTTTCCCGATCTCATAGACTGGAGGGAAGGTCACGCTGCGACTGCCTAGATGGTTGTCAAATGTCCTCAATGTTAATTTATCCACTTTGTAAACCAGTGGTTCTCAACCTTTTCTGGATCAGGTCCCACTTGAAAAGCGTTCGTGGCTCATGTGACCACTTAATTGGTCAGATGGGTGCATTTTGGGTAGGTGCATTTTCAGAGCATGTTTATTAAATCTTTCCCCAAGGCTTTAAAGACAAAAATACCATGACATTTTTTTTTATTATGTTTTTTCAAATATTAATGTTATATTATCAGTCAAATCTTAGTGTTTTGGCAATTTTTTTGTGGGCCCACTGGCAATACCCTCGTGGCCCACCAGTGTTCACATGTTCAGAACCACTGGGGTAAACTCCCTTTCACTTTCTGTTCTCATCAGCCTAGTCCGGCTGGTTGCCATAGCAGCATGATGTACAGTACTGTACGTACATTTACAAACCACAACGCTATGCGGCTCGGTGAGAAAATTTACCAGGAGAACAGGAAGAGCTTGTGATTGTGAGCTTGTAGATCTGCCATTTACTGAGCTTCTCACTGGCGTGCACTTACGTATAAACGAGGCTTTAGCTGCCACTCCTGCTCAGTTTGTGAAAAGCAGCGGTACCTGACTTCACCATCACCTTGTTTACATTGTGCTCCCGATGTGTAACCTGAGCAGAATGAGCAGAAAGAGGTAATGTAGCGCACACAGCCTTTCATTGGCAAACCAATGTCTTCCGCTCCGCTCGCTTTCTTCCCTGATGCGGCACCCGTGTCTGACAGACAACTCCTAAATCCCACGAGCCAGGGGGTAGCAAATACATTTTAAACAGACGGTGGGGGTGTGGCGTGGTGGGGTGGGGGTGTGTGTGGGGGGGGGGGGGGGGTTGCGGCTGAGAGAGAGAAGGAGGGAGAGAGAGAGGCAGCCAGAAGAATTGAGACGAGAAAATATTCAAGGCGCCAGTGGGGTGTTCAGCAGTGGGTAGCATCTGCGGGGTAAAACGTATGCGTTCATATGGATCTGTCATCGTGCCAGTGATGGGGCTAACCAGTCAGAAAGCCACAAATGTCCCCCCCACCCCCCTTTTTACATTCCCAGCATGCACTCTGCCTTCCGGTGCACTCGCCTGCCGTTGCTTGAAGCGTACGCTCAACTGCTACGCTACATTTGAGAGGTGGAAAATATGTCTGTCTGAGTCGCTGTCATCGAGGTATTATATAACGGCCCACTTACCTTGACCTTAATGATGTCATTAGATATCCTTCAATACAATTTTACACGTGGGACTGCTTGGCTGGTTTTTGAAGCCTTTTTCGGACAGCAGTTAAACAATCTCATGGGCAGATGGTTGCTTTTCTTTCACTTACTTTACTCCTACCATTTTTACAGCCACCAGATTTTCTGGGGAGGAGGCTTATTGCTATGGATACTATTACCAATGCATATTCAGATTGGAACACACAAATGATAATACAAAAATAAACACATTTTCTGTGCCCACTATATACTTTGTTACTTTGTGAGCAAAATGTGATGATTTTCTGAAAACGTAGGTTAGGATTTAGAAGGCATTTTTAAAATTGGCCTCATGTCTAAATGGGTTAAACACAACTCTTGCCTTGCTTTCTCTTGAGAATCAGGAGGTGTCATTAATATTATTACCCTCGGTCAAACATGAACAAACAATAAACAGAAAATCTGCATTAAGACATTCGGTCTGGGAAAGTGTGGAGCGTTTGAATGGAAAATGTTTAGGCCCTGACAGACGGTCCAGCGTGGTCTGGTAATGGAAGTTGGCAGACCTTTGGCCCTGGCAGTCATGGGAGGAGCACAGTGGTCCTGGGCACACAAAGAGCTTGTGTCTGACACTGGCACTTTCAAACTCTTGCCCCCAAAGGCTATAGTGTGCAAAACGTTCATTATGCAAGCGATAATTGATGGGTAGCCGGTCATTATTGATAAATAAATTCCGACAGGGTGATTAAGCAGGGTGATTAGGCACGGCTACTTAATAAATAAATTAATACATTGACCCAAAAGTAACAACAAAACGTAACAACAAAACATTGCTTACGGCAATGAAAGTGTTGCGCAGGGCGGACACGGTCGTTTTGGAAAACAAGGAAGAGTTGATCAGATAGAATACATTTTTGGTTGCTGCATTGTGTACAGTATTTCTCGCTTCAAATGTTTTCAATAACATTCTTGAGAGCAACGTTTAGTTGTAAATGACACGGTGTGTTTGTTTACATGGCTGTCATGTTGGATACAGGCATAAAATCAAGCAGCGCAGGTTGATATGAGCAGGTGCTCTGAGCCTTTGATTGGACAGCGGGTCTGTTATTGAGCTCATCGGTCATTATCCCGAAATAACACACCAGCTGAATTCGGCGATTGACCAATCAGAATCAAGCATTCAACCCACGCCATGTAATAATATTGTTTATTTTCATTAAGTTTTAAGTTGTTCAGTCTGCTTTGCCCTGGGATTGAGTCGTCATCACAGGAAAATGTATCTCATATGTCATGTGTTTAAAAAACAAAACAATGACAAACTATGAAGTGTATCTTAACCCATTAAGACCTGGAACGTATCTGTGTCACTTAAGATTTCTTTGGCTATTCAAAAATAGCAGATCTACAAGCTCATAGCGCGGCACCGAGTGCCGCGCTATGAGCTTGTAGATCTGCTATTTTTGAAAAATCGTGAAAACATTTTTTTAAGAAGGAGGCCACATCATGACTTAATTGTTGCCAAGAAAATTATATTTTCTTAATTCTCACTTCATCTAACACTCTGAATCGGTGGCCTGATTACTTGGCAGAGTCATTCATGGGAGGGTCCCTGACCACAGGCAGAGAGAGAGACCGAGAGAGAGAGAGAGAGAGGGCTGCAGCCATATTGATTTTGGGCTCAGCTTCCAAACAACAGCCCCCACAGACTGGCACAGGATCAACCAGGCAGCGTCTGGGCCTGGCAGACCTCCCTGCCAGAGATGACATATATTACATCCACCATCCACCTCTTCCCTCATTTCTTCTCCCCCCTCTCCCTCTCTATTTTTTCTCTCTCTCTCTCTCTCTCTCTGGTCTGATCTCTTCACCTCCTCTTCACCTCTTCTCCTCTCCTCTCCTCTCTTCTCCGCCTTGCCCATCCATCCTCCACCTCTGTTTGTAGTTGAGCCAAGGGCAGGGTCTAACCGACATTGCCAGGCAGGACTCATGCGGAACCTTTATACGCACGCACGCACGCACACACACACACACACACACACACACACAAGCAAAACAAATAATGTATAGCATATAGTAGGGCATTCACAACTAATGATTTTTACTAGTCGACTCATTTGACCAAGTAGTAGTCGACTAGTCGAAATTTACATTAATTTTTTTTTTTTTTTTTTTTATAGGGGGGGGCATTGTTTTAATGCCATCCTACTACTATATTACTATTATTATTATCCTCCTGCCCTTATTTTTATGGCGTTTTAAGGGAAGCGCTTCTGGCACAGCAGCACAGCACCACAGCAGCGTCTCCAAGGATCCCCATTGCCCAATAATAGGCTTTTATTGGGCATACTTTTGACCCCCTTTTGATAAAAAATAAAGTCATGAGGATAATAATAATAGTAAGATGGGCCATTGCTATGGCATTAAAACAAATTATAAAAAAAACTATTTTTCAACTATTCGACTAGTACCAACAAAGTCGACTAGTGGTTATACTAGTCGACTAGTTGGTGAAAGCCCAGCATATAGTACATACATGTGTGGATAAATGTGGACACACAGAGACCCACGCTAATGTAATTGCAGGTGAATGCGTTATAGACATGTACTGTACACTCGTCTACAGTTTTCCCTATGACGTCCCTTTAGTGTCCAAAGATGTGCCAGTGGCTGTCCATGTGTTTGTGTGGGCATGCACTTTGTGTATTTTTGTGCAAGCGTGCATTGTAGCGTCTCCTCCCTCTGCCCGTTTCCCAGCTATATATTACAGTAAATGGCTGGCAATGAGCTGTTTCCTGTGTCTCTGCACTCACTCAGGCTCACTCAGTCCTCTTCTCATCCGCGTCGGAAAAAAGAACAGGCTGTCCTATTCCTGAGGCAGAGGGAAGGATAGACTTTGAAAAAAGAGAGAAAAGGAGAGAGGGAAAAAAACGAGAAGACAGTCAGAGAGAGTGCAGGAAGAGATGTAAAGAGAGAAGGAGAGAGAGAGAGAGACGTGCTATGGATGGAGAGCACTGTGCGAGGGAGAGAGAGAGAGGGCGGAGTAGAGACGAGATACACAGAGACACGTTTCGGGATGCTCTCCTCAAAACGTGCACACCTTTTGTTATGCCACACTATGCTGGAATTGAAACGAGACATGAGAACAACTGAGAGAGAACATTTGCTGTTGTGTTTTAGATGCAACGGTGAAGTGGTTAACCTAACATTTATTCCAATCAAGTGAATTGGACTGAATTGAGCAGAGGGGGAAACTTGTTGTAATATTCTATGCTGTTTCACCAAACAGCATAGAGAATTAAGCTGCCTCTTTTTACTCTTTTCATCTCTTCTTTCTTCTTTCCACTCTCCCCCTCATTTTTTTTTTAACTCTGCTTTTCTTTTCTTTCATGTATAGGCGGCAAAATAAACTCATTTTTAATGTGATGAAATGTTGCGTACGCCACCGCAGACTTTATGGGCTCTCCCCTGGTCCAAACATAACAGCGGAAGTGGAATGAGGGAAGTGGAGGTTCTGCCGTTTCTTTCGGGCTCGTGAGCGGAGAAGAGAGCATAAGTTGCTATGCTCCTCACATTAGTATCCCGCGCGTTCTTTGTCGCAAATGTATCGCAATCTTTCCAAATGCAGTCCCTTTCCTCTTGATGTGCGGTTCCCTTCAGTTCGGTCCAGTTGATCTCTGCAACGCTTTCGATCCGTTCCAACTCGTTTCCGTTCAGTTCTCTGCCATTCTGTTCAGAGCGGTCCAATTCAGGATGCAGTCCGATGCAGTCACCTCCTGTGCCATTCCCTTGAATTCCCCTTTTTTACCCCATTGACATTGAATTGAATTCGACCCTCGTTCCCTTGTCGAGTTTTTAAAAGAACAACGATGATGATTTAAGGATTAAGCGTGCGCTTTCTGAATCAAAACCCCGGAAATATCGCTTTACAAAGGGGCGTCACAGATAAAGGTTGCATGTTATTTGAATGAGGGAACGGCCTGTCCTGACTTCCATGTGATGAATGTCCCCAGGGCACACATCATGAGGTCTCTTTATGTATGGAACTGCCGTGTGTGTGTGTGTGTGTGTGTTGTGACACTGCAAGCTGGTTGTGTTATCGCAGTGCAGTCATTCTCTTGCTAAATGTTGAGAATGTTGATTGGTTTCATCTATTTATCGTTATCTGCAACTAATTTAGATTCATTCTGCACGCAACGTGTGTGTGTGTGTGTGTGTGTGTGTGTGTGTGTGTGTGTGTGTGTGTGTGTGTGTGTGTGTGTGTGTGTGTGTGTGTGTGTGTGTGTGTGTGTGTGTGTGTGTGTGTGTGTGTGTGTGTGTAAGAGAGAGTAAGATACAAAGAAGACAAAGTGACTGATAAAGAATCTACATAACTTTATATCAATTCTTAAGTTATGTCTCCTCTGACCTTCTCTCTCTCTCTCTCTCTCTCTCTCTCTCTCTCTCTCTCTCTCTCAGGGTACATCCCCAGCTACTTGGAGAAGGATGAGCCTTGTGTGGTATGCGGGGACAAGGCCACAGGCTACCACTACCGCTGTATTACCTGTGAGGGCTGCAAGGTGAGGGTGCACGTAAACACATTGCACACACAGACACATTCTGTACAATGTGAGCACAGATACATATACTCACAGACAGTGGTGGAAAAAGTACTCCAATTCTTTACTTAAGTAAAAGTACCAAACAATATAAAAAGTAAAAGTCCAGAATAAAAAAAATCCTTGAGTAAAAGTACAGAAGTATTGGCATCAAAATGTACTTAAAGTACCAAAAGTAAAAGTACTAAAATATTTGAAAATAGCAGATTTACAAGCTCACAACGCGTCGCGATGCCTCTAAGATGTAGTGGAGTAGAAGTAAAAGTATTGGAAATTGGAAATACTCAAGTAAAGTACAAATACCTCAAAATTGTACTTAAGTACAGTACTTAAGTAAATGTGCTTTGTTACTTTCCACCACTGCTCACAGACTAACACAAAATACAGAATATGTATATTGCCATTTTCTCTTTTCACGCATGCAGATATACACACATGGGACATGAAATTCACACACAAATACAAAGTGTGTATTTACATATGGATAGAAATATACAAATACACCACAACACGCATGCATAGTTTCATACATAAACATACATGGGGACATAAGTTAGCACTTGTATAAGCATGAGTACATATGTACTGTATTTATATATTTATGGATGCCCAGTAATTGCCCATGTCAATACACAGACATACACAGAGACATGTTATACACACAAGGACATCCATTCACATGTGCATGAACAAACAGTATACACATATAAAACCACATAATGTCTCCCACAGAGCCACGATCAGACACACAATGATGCTTCTTTGATCACTTTATTTAAACACATGCAAATAGTGTACACACAAAACACATGAATATACATGGACCAAGACCAACTACTCACAAAAACATATATACAAGGACATATACATGTCCAACATGTAGGTAGACAAACACGGTGGCACACATGCACAAACATGCGGTTGTGTGGCATTTTGACAGCCATTGTCGTCCCGTCATACTGAATCAGTTCAATGGGTTCGCTAACTATCAGTTCAGTGGGTTCGCTAAGTATCAGTTCAATGGGTTTGTTAAGTATGATGCTGTGCATCAGAGAGATGCCTAAAATCTACACATTTAAAGGGAATTTTGCTGCCATCACACTGTATTCATATGAGTTCTCTGTCAAAGCCATACAGCCATTCTCTGCACCCTAAAGTTTATTTCTGACTCTTCCTTCTCTCTCTCTCTCTCTCTCTCTCTCTCTCTCTCTCTCTCTCTCTCTCTCTCTCTCTCTCTCTCTCTCTCTCTCCATCTCTCTCCATCTCCCTCTCTCTCCATCTCTTTTGACTGTGATTTTTTGTTTTGTCTTTTTTGTTTGCTTTCCAACTGCACATCATCGCCTGCATTCAGTGAACGCTCACACGCAAACATGCCCCAAAATAGAGCTTGCATGCGCACGTGAATACTCAAATGCACACAGACAGCATAAATAAATTAATATACACCATGGACCCGTAGAGAGAGAGAGACACACACACACACACACACACACACACACACACACACACACACACACACACACACACACACACACACAATGAGCAGCCTCTGGCTTGACAGCCAGTGAGGCAAACATCAAATAAGAGATGCAGTTTGGAGATGACATTTTTATGAGGTAAACATCAACAGGAGTTTATAATGCCTCTGCATCTGTCTGACTGTATACTGTATATCGTCGCTGTGTCGGGTAGAAACCTTTTATCTCCATATTTCAACTTTTTCTGTTTTTCTGTAAATTAATGCCTTACTTCTTGATACAAGAGTGTCGCACAAAAGTAGTGAAAATAGCTGATCTACAATCTCACAACGCCTCGCATCGCCATCTTAAATAGTTTTTATATACATACAAGGTTACATACAAGGTTTCCACCCGATATATATGTCTGTTCATCTTTTTCTCTGTGCTCTGTCTGTCTGTGTGTCCAGGGGTTCTTCCGTCGTACCATCCAGAAGAACCTGCACCCCGCCTACTCCTGTAAGTACGATGGCTGCTGCATCATCGACAAGATCACCCGCAACCAGTGTCAGCTGTGTCGCTTCAAGAAGTGCATTGCTGTGGGCATGGCCATGGATCGTGAGTGACACACACACACACACACACACACGCACGCACCAGCTCTACACACAAGCATGCACACAACGACACACCTACTTGCAGGCACACAAAGATACAAGGGCGCGCGCACACACACACACACACACACACACACACACACACACACACACACACACACACACACAGAGTCGATCTAAATGTAAGCAGACGTATGAAGGACAATGATCTTAATCAGATCACACAATCACCACGGTAACGACATTTGCATTGCAGTTTCCTTGACAAAACGTTCTGCAAACTCCTCAGTCAACGTAATCAGCGGACAAGCAATTATAGTGACAATTATGTGTAAGTCAGCAGAATAGAATATGAAACTGTAAGGTGTGGCGTAGCAGTCACAGAGGGCCCATGTTTTACAGTGCATGCCTGCACCACTACTGCTGCTGCAAACTCGGCTCCCCAGAGGAATTAATGTGAAGAAATGCTGCAGCAATACTGCATGCTGGTGTGGGAGGGTACCACTGTGTTCATTATGAAAACTTATTTTATTCTAATCTCTGTGTCTCTGCTCCTCTTCCCTCTTTTTTTCCTCCCCTCTCCTTCCGCTCTCCTCCTCCCCATCTGCAGTGGTGTTGGACGACAGCAAGCGCGTGGCCAAGCGGCGTCTCATTGAAGAGAACCGTGAGAAACGGAAGAAAGAGGAGACACTGAAGACACTGCAGAACCGGCCGGAGCCCACGGGGGCCGAGTGGGAGTTGATCCGCATGGTGACCGAGGCCCACCGCCACACCAACGCCGCCCAGGGCTCCCACTGGAAGCAGAAACGCAAGTTCCTGGTGAGGAGAAATGCACACTAGCAACCTACTGTAACACAGGGACGTATGGGTTGAAGCATAGATCAATATGTGTGTGTCTATATATTCAAGTGTATATAGAATAGACTGTATATGCTATGCACATACCGTATTACATACGGTATGTGCATAGGTACACTACTAAAGTGTCAGTTTAACTGTTGAGAGTGTAAAAATATGCAGTGGATATACGTACGGTAAATATCAAAAACGTTTTATTGGCAAATATGAGGCTCATTCAGTGCTTTGGCTTAACAGTGCTGTCACAAACCACCAAAACACAGTTGCCTTTATTTGCCCCCCACACACACACACACACACACACACGCACACACCCCCCCCCACACACACACACACACACACACACACACACACACACTCGACACGCATCCACTCTCATGAAAATAGTCATGCGTTTTTTATGTCAGTACCGTATCATCTGTTTTCCCTCTCCGGCTAGAAAGAGACACTTTCTCCGTGCTCCTAAATGTGAACTCTTCCACCCCTCCATGTCTCTCTGTTTCTCTCCCTCTATTTTGTCTGGCACCAGACGTCTGACATAGTGGGTGGACATGAAGTACTCACATTAGTACAGCAGGACGTTGCAGAACATATATTCTGTCAATAGACAACAGCCAGCAGTGAATATTGACACTGAGGAAGTAGGTTCCATTATAAAAATGTATGTTCTTGGCATACTTAAGCAGAGCAATATACTGTATATGGATGTACAGACACAAATGAACGTGTGTGCACATCCATGCATACACTTAGCACATGTCTGCCAATGCCCAGGGCTCACGTTGGAAACACAGACTTCCTGCTGATAAAACCCAGGGAACCTGAAATAGTGACATGAAGTGCATTGTTTAAAGGGGCGTTTCACCACAAATGGCAGACGTTGAATGCTTCTGCACATAGTTTAAGTAAGAGCATATCTCTCCCAAAACTACAAAGAGACATCGTACAAAGAGACATCGTTCAAGACTCTGATTGTATCAAATATTATATTCTCTCTCTCTCTCTCTCTCTCTCTCTCTCTCTCTCTCTCTCTCTCTCTCTCTCTCTCATATATATATACATACATACATACATACATACATACATATGTATATTATATAAAATATCCCTCTCATTTTGATAGTGTTAAGTGTGACTAACACACAGCGGGAATTCTTGTGTAACTCTGTAGCAGATTCTCAACAACTACAGTTAATGGTTACCTGTTCTTTAGAGTTCCAAAGAGGCAAAGAATGTGCATACAGCTTGATAACTGGGTGTGTAGACGTGAACGTTTTCAGAAGACGGCGGCTGTAGTGAAGGTTTGCACTAAGTACGTAGCTATGGAGTTGCACTGGCAACCTCCCTGTGTGTTTTATGTAGACAAAGAAAGAGACAACATTTTCGGGTGATCTATTCCTTTAAGAACCCTCCTGCTAAGGCTGTCAGTTCTTCTGAAGGGCTGATGAGGCTTTATCCCGACAGAACTGTCTGTTCTGTGTAGCTTCCTTCATTCTCTTTTTTTCTTCTCTCTCTCTCTCTCTGTCCATCTGCTCTCTCAGTTCTATCGCTTTCTTTCTCTCCGCCTCTTATCGGCTTTCTGCCTTTCTCACTGCCTCTTCCTCCCTGTGCCCTTTCTCTATCCTCTCTCTCTCTCTCTCTCTCGCGCACTCTTTCTCTCTGCCTCTCTCTTTCTGCTGTCTGTCTTTCCTCCATCTAGTATTTGGTGGGTTTATGTGACTTAATCCTTGTGGGCTCTTAACTAGCCCTAATTCCCTCACGCCTCTCCTCTCCAGTTTTTTTCCCTCTTTTACCCGTAACCCCCCCCCCCCACCACTACCACCGCTGTCTCCATATCTTCGTTCTATCTCTGTTGCTCTATCCCTCTCTTTTCCTTGCGGTGTCTCTCAGTGACTGTAATGCCCCCCCTTTACTTATCTTGCTGCAGGCCTATCGTCAGTCATGTGCGCCTTGCCTTCCAAACTGGCAGAGACATTGGCATCTAGTCAGTCTGTCTGTCTCTTTCTTTGTCTCTCTGTCTCTCTGAGCCATCTTCCCCACTGCCCTGGCATGTAGGGCTATTCTGGAAAGCCCTGTCAGTGTGCCCGCAGGCCACTGGTAGTTCACACGCACACACGCACACACACACACACACACACACACACACACACACGTTGACATAACATGCACGCAACAGGCTTACACACGTCGATGCATACATAGATACACAGGCACACGTGCATCCATGTGTGTGTGCGCACATGCACGCACGCACACACACACACGAACGCGCACACACACGCACACGCACACACACACACACAGCAGGATACAACACATACTGTACACACTGGCAGACTGTGTGTTTTGGGCCAGGATTAGCTGAGCAGCTTATTCTGCATTAGACGGCTGCTCACTTGCTCACTCCCAGCAGGATGGAGCTGCGACGGGGCCACGGCCAAGGCGGGGGGCTTTATTAACAATCTGTAGCCCAGGAACAGGTGAGCCGGCTGGGAACGAGGCAGAAGGAGAGATGGGGATGGGGAGGCTTAGTCTAGGGGGCTGAGAGGTTTTGAGGCACCCATGGTGCCTGGCAGGTGTTGTGGAGGGGGTTGCTAGGCAACTAGAGGGAAGTGGCAAGGTGTGATGGGAAAGGGGGCCATATGGGATTGGGGTGGAGGTTTGTGTGTGTGTGGAGGGGATGGAGGGGGAATGTTCACGCAGAGTCAGGCGAGGTGTAAGCATGTCCCAAATAAGGAGAGATAAATTGGGCACCTGGCGGGAGTGCATGTGTGCACACTTGTATAGAAAGACAGGCACACAAGTGCATGTCTATTCATTGGCATTCAATTGCGCTCTCTCTATCTGTTGTGTCTCTCGGGGAGTGGATTTCACCCCTCGCATATTCTTAGCGCAAAGAATTAGCCCCATAATTAGATTTTTAACCACACAATTTCTGGATTAGCCTCACTCCATGACTAGCCCGCCCAGGCTAACCTAGAAAAAGAAGGAAAAAACTCCAGTGCAGTTTAATTCATGCCAGTATAATATATATAATAATAATAATAATACTCAACCCCGCAGCTTAAAGGAAAGTTAGCGGGGCTAAACATCTCTCTAATCCAGTTAGGCGTGGGTTCTATGCACAGTGAAAAAAAGCCTATTCAGACCTTGACCATACGTAGCTATACTCATCCGTTCTTCCCATGTGGTGGCATAGGGCTGTATGATATGAATATATGCACAGTTCCACAGCATGTTGGTCTTGGCAACCATCAGTCCTGATCACAGATATATATATATATATATATGTATTTCTTTCCTTTTTTTACGACGTGTAGGTAATCAATCTGTCACTCTTCAGTGGTAGACGCGGCTTCTGAGGCCAGATAGGCGGGACTTACAGAGAGCCAGATAGATCCAAACAACTGGTCATTTTCTACTCTGCTAACCCCCCTCTCTCTCTGCTTCGGTCTACTTCCTCCGTTGGGTTTCTATCTCGGGAGATAGGGGAGTGTGGCATGGCAGATTGTCAATACATACAGACGGTGAAGGGATGGTCGCTGCATATACTGTATTATGTCCATGCTCACAGACGTTAGGGAGACCTGTGATGTTTCGCTCCTCTCTCCTTCTCTCTCCTCTCCTCTCTCTGCCTCGTTCACGTGTTGTCAGTTTCCATGCAACACCCAACGAGAATGAAACGTTTCTGTATTTATCCTTCTCGCCCCCAGGCGGAGGTGGAGGGGGCTCTCCTCTGCTCTCCTCGTTGCCGCTGTAAAGACTTGGAAATAGAAAGAATTGTTTTAGAATGTTCAGCCACGGAGGAGCCGCAGTCAGATTTGCTTACTTAAACCCTAAATGGGCCCTAACCATTATGAGGTTTATCAAAGCGCCCGACAGCCCGAAAGCCACTAGATGAGTGTGGGCGCTGTAACTTCCACAAGTATAGGATACAAAGTATTTTTAATCAGTGTCGAATGAACCCTATGGCCCATACTGTATGTACCATGGCGTCTATATATAGATGAGCAGGGCGAAGCAGAAAGGCAATATAAACCAATGGAAAAGCAGCATGGGGAAAAACCCTACCATGTGCGCTGGAATGAAGACTCTTTGCGATCACCTCCCTATTCACGAAACGTGAAATTGGCCAAAACATTTGATGTATTTAACCACTTTAACCCTAGCGTCCCTATATAGCGTCCCTGTCCTGCAGGCCAGGTCACCCTCAGGACACTGCAACTTGACTTAGAAGGCACGACCAGAGCGATGTGTGTTGCTCCCATGCAAACAGGCCTGTTCCAAGAGATCTGTAAAAGCATTCATCAGCAACACGTATACGACAGACCCTCGCTGTGTGAACTGGAGAGAGTGTAAGTCGGGGGCTGCAGACATGCTTGCTCCATGTGCTCAAACATTGCAAAGCTTTCCCTTGTCCGTCTCTGTGTCTGTCTGTCTGTTTGCTTATGTGTGTGCAAATGTGCGTCTGTTTGACTTCCCACGTGTGCGTGGTGTGTGTGTGTGTGTCGTCAGTTAGCTGACACACTTGGCCCGTGAGAGGGTTACACAGTGTTCTCACTCCGAGCTCTGTGGTCACAGGGATCTAGAGGGAGAGCGGCTTTTACGAGAACCAGGAGAAACAGCCAGTTCACTTCCTACAGCTGTGTGTGTGTGTGTGTGTGTGTGTGTGTGTGTGTGTGTTTGAAATTCTCCGCATCGTAACCATTAGCATGTACTTTCACCAGCGGAAATATTCCATTACTCTGCTCACATGTTCCACACATAGAACATGCAAAATTGGCAATGCATAGAAATCAATGGCAGCTGCAATTGGACACGCGTTAGAGGGAGACACTCAGTAGTCGGAGTCCTCGCAGAACAATGCAGGATATTTTTCAATCATGTGCACTAGCTAGTAGTCTCACATGTGTAGGTACAGTATGGGCCCGTATTAGTTTTTGGTCCTGCTTTAACACATTCCATGCCAGAGGTTAATATCATAATGTACTCACCAGTGCCAGCGTTTTATTGTTGTTTTTTTGTTTTTTTCATGTCGCCACAGACCTCGCTAAATAAGTTAAAAGTGCGCGTTCATTTGGTTCTAAACACACAGGGGATCTGTGTGAAACGGCCAGCGAAAACCTTTTCCAAATCCGAGCCGCCATCTTGAAGATACAGCGAAGATACGCTAAACGGTGATCAGCGAGGAGAAAAACAACAACCGAGATAATCGAGTTTTAGACAGGATCCCAGACAGGAAGCGGATACGATCGGAAAAAACGGGACCCGAATAATTCCGTTTCCGGTCTTCAAACCGGAACCGGAAATGGATCAAAAAATTTCGAAAGTGCACCTGGGGAAAAATCAATGCGAACCGTAGATCTACGTGATTGGCACGCTGCGGCTTTAAATAGGTTCGCGTAGATCTACGCGATTGGCATTCAATGTGTTAAGCAGAGATTGCCCCTGTATGTCTTGTATTCAAATAACTTCAAATAAAGTATATATAGTAGATCTCAGTCTACATTTTAAAATGTCATTCACTGCCATTCATGTTGAAACGGTGAGACACACAATCTACAAGACTTTAAAGTTGAGCTGTATAGGTAATTCACCCTTTTGAAAAGATACTACGCTGTTTATTTTATTCAAATTTACTTTATATCACTAATACAGCTGTTGAGACAAATTCTATTATTTATATATCACCTTTATTTGACCAGGAATAGTCCCATTGAGATTAATCAGGTTTTTCAAGGGGGTCCTGGTCAAAACAGCAGCACACAAAGTTTCACTGTAGATGCATGTTAAACATTACTGTCTAGTCTAGTGTACCAAACAAGCCGCAACCATCACATTTTGCATCGACTTCCTCCGCCATTGTTTTCACCAGTGTTCAGACACCAACCTGGCTCTTCACTTGGAGCGGCCAGTGTGCGCTCTCAGTGCTCTCTGAAGCGTATTTACAAACTCCCTAATTATGACTATGAGCTCATTGTTTTTTCATTAAACAGTGAGTGACACGCAAAGGTTGTCGGCCTTGGGAATCAAACCCGCAACTATGCGCCTTAACCACTAGGCCATCGGCACTCGGCACCCACTCAGAATTGTTTATTCAGAAATCGTTGATCTATGTTCTGCATTTGTTGCTGTAGTTGCTCACAGAAAAGAAAGAGTGTTCAAAATGAAACACACATATATAGAAATTAGATTTTAATTGCATTTCAAACCACCTAGGAATGTGGTTAAAATCTGTTTGTTTCTTTTGCTGTTCAGACATGATAAAACCAATCTGATTCCAATCTGGATAGGCCAAAAATTGGATTTGGGCTGCCAGTCTGAACATAGTCTTAAGCATGTCATTACCACTGGAGCTGAAACAACAGTCTGACAATGGGTGGGTGAAGGTTTCAAGTGGTGATGAGATGATGGATGACAGGTGTGCTGGTTGAGGGGGGGTGAGTCGCTGAGGTGTGTAGGATCCAGGTGAGTGAGCAGCAGGATAGGAACACACACACACACACACACACACACACACACACACACACACACACACACACACACACACACACACACACACACACACACACACACAGACCAACAGGAGACACAGAAGAGAGGGAAACACACAAGAAACACAAGTCCGTGACATTTACTTGCCCTTAAAATAACCAAGCGATTTGTTCACTGACTCTTGCCCGCCATGACTCTGTTCTGCAGTTTTCCACTTTGAAATTATTCTTTCAATCAATGACACTGATTGACTGATCCTGGCCCTTTTGACACTCAGGCTTGTGCAGTTCCACACTTATACACAACAGTCAAAGTGTTGACTTGTTCATGCTGCATACACAGTGAAACGCTCAGAATCTGCTTGGATTGTTGTGCTGGCCCAGATAACGGCTGCTTGTGGCTAGAATTCCCGACAAAAAAACACTGTGTCTAAGGCGGTGTGAAGTGTAATATTTTGATATGAGATAGAGGCATTTCCCACCGGCTACATCTTTGAACCTTTCACAGGCCCTGACACGCAGCTGACCCAGCGCTGGCTCCCATGTTGTGGTTTTGTTTTCTGAGCTACTCCACTTGAGAAGGTGGCAGCAGTTCAGCAGTCTCTCAAGCTGCTCTCTGGCGCTAGGAACATCACCGCCCCCAGACAAAGAATCCCTGAGCTTTATGTTGGGGCCTTTGCGTGACAAGAAGTGTACTCAATCAAACATTATTATTCGGATTATTCCAATTTTCTATAATTTCCGGGCTCAGGGGGGGCGTAGCGGAGCGATTGACTTCAATCATGCAGGGTCATATGTGTTATTTCTACTGTTGGTTTGTGGGTGTACGGGGGATGCCACTTATTATTACATTACAACATTGGTTCTCAAACCGCTCTGAAACCGTTAAAAATATGTTAGGGTCCCTTTGGAACCCCCTCAAGAAACCCAGAGGATCCCTGGAAGAGGTCGTTTTTTCTGAGCTTGACCCTGATTCAAATAACTCTGTATGCTCATTCTTTTGCAGACACGCTATATGTCTGCTGACATTTCTCACGGACTTGAGTTCAGTCCTTCAGTTGTGATTCTATTTGATGGATATGTTTATAACACATCTGTGGTTACTGTGAATAATGTGGTCAAAGGGATGGTGCGGTTACACGAGTTTCCCCCGCAAACCAGAATAACCTTGTTTTACACCGATTTATTTTATAGTCGCGCAAGTGATATGATGCAACGAGGAGCAAGCCTGTGTGTGCATGCAAACACACACTGTACATAGTCACACACTTAAGTACACTTATTCTGTTAAATACTGTACTATCAATATACTGAGTTAAATTAAAACCAAGGATTTTACTGTGTACTAGATTGAACTTCCTGTAATCGTACCTGTGTATGCGTTTGTGTCGCTGTACAGCCGGACGACATCGGCCAGTCCCCCGTTACGCCTTCATCAGACGCTGGGGACAAGGTGGACCTCGAGGCCTTCAGCGAGTTCACCAAGATCATCACCCCCGCCATCACACGTGTTGTAGACTTTGCCAAAAAACTGCCCATGTTCTCGGAGGTGAGTTTGTGTGTGTGTGTGGGTGAGAGAGAGACAGATGGAGAAGTCAGATGTGTGTTTTTAGGACCAGAGGGAAGGCATCTGTGTCTGTCGGAGCTGCCTGCCCTTTACACACAGACTCCCGTCGTGCGCCATGCATGATGTCTGCCTGCGTGTGAATGCGTGCACGCACTGACAGTTGAGGGTTTCATTTCAGGTCAATATCAGCCGCTCGTCCAAAATAGATAACATACGTTAGCTCCTGAGGCTCTCCCATTAAGTTTAACAAAGGAAAATGAAGGTCATTTCTCTGGCATTTAAACTTTTTTGCTGTATTGAAAAAGTACCGAATCCGTGACCCCAAAATATGTATTGAACCCCGTTTTTGGCCGCGGGCCGAGGGGGGGGGGGGAGGGTTTGCCAGCCGAACGGGAAAGGACGAGGCCAGGGCGCGGGGCGGGCGTGCAGCCGGGGGGGGGGATTCGTGTCAGTCGGGACGGTCCGGCCTTAAAGGGGCCTCATGCGCTGGAAAAACGGGCGCCCCTCGTTCCGTTTTTCTCACTCGTACTGGTTTCCCACTTGTACTGTAACATATATACTGTATATACACACGGTATATTACATCATGAAGTCCCTCATATATCCTTTATCACCAAAAAAAAACTAAAACATACAGTATATCTCCACTAATCAAAAAAGAAAAAACACCCTAGGGGATCATTGTGTTCATGATTTTCCTGCAGAGAATCAACAGCAAAGCGGCAATGTTTGAGTTAGTAATGAGTGGAGGCGACATGTTATACTGTAGTGTATCCTGTACGCTGCCCTGCCTTAATTAGCAGCTGCTAATCCTTCCTCTTGTTTGCACTGCTCGTAATGAGCCACCCCGTTTGATTGGATAATTATCAGGGTGTTGAATTGCTGGCTCGACTGCAGCGTGTGCATACGTGTGTGTGTGGGTTCTACATTCTCGTAGAGGAGAAAATAGCAAGTGTATTTTATGACCATTCATTTTGTTTAAAAATATACGGTGATCATGATGTTACAGATATTTTGGGTCGTGTACTGCAGGCCCTTGCTCGGTCAGATTACTCATAAATCTTTCTGAAGAGTAAGGGGATCTGGAACAATAAAGATAACGTTGCTCAAATGTACTGTGCGTTAAACACAAAAACTACCGTCCATATCCTGGGGGGCGAACATTTGGTGAAAATATATATGTATGTATATATATATATATATATATATATATATATATATATATATAGCAATTTATCATTTATTTAATATTATTAATAAGTACCAGATTACAAATAGTTGTTATGAAACATAACATACATAACATGTAGTACGGTGGTTAGCAGTTTTGCATAAATCTTCCACTTTTTGGATATTTTATCTCATATTTGGAATAATATATAGTTATTCTTTTAGAATTAATGAACAGTTCAGCATGTATTTAAAATGCACTAGTATTTACACTTTCTCTCTGTTGTCTGGGCCCAGCTGCCTTGTGAAGACCAGATCATCTTGCTGAAGGGCTGCTGCATGGAGATCATGTCGCTGCGCGCCGCCGTGCGCTACGACCCCGAGAGCGAGACCCTGACGCTGAGCGGCGAGATGGCAGTGAAGCGGGAGCAGCTGAAGAACGGCGGACTGGGCGTTGTGTCGGACGCCATCTTCGATCTGGGCAAGAGCCTGGCGCAGTTCAACCTGGACGACACGGAAGTGGCCCTGCTGCAGGCCGTGCTGCTGATGAGCTCAGGTCCGTATCAGTGTTGATTTTGACAACAAATTTAGATTTTCCATTTAGTTTTAGTAATATTTTAGTCATCTGAAATGTTTTAGTTTTTGTTGACTTAATATCATAAGATTATAGTCGACTAAATCTATAGTTGATTTAGTCAACTAAAACGTATTTTGGCTCTTGTTGATGGTGCCGTATTGGCTGGATTTGCGCTTGTAGATCTGCTATTTTCAGAGCGCAACACCCGAGCGCAACCAAATGACTTGTCTTTTAGTTCTACTGGATCTCTTCTCCACTCGTCCCTCACTAACATTTTATTCTAGTTTTTATTTGTTGACGAAATTATCAATATATTTAGTCTTAGTTTTAGTCATCGTAGCTTAGTTTTTATTTTGTTTTCGTCAGTGAAAAAAGGTAGTCGACGAACATTTTTCGTCATAGGTTTAGTTGACGAAATCAACACTGGTCCGTATCCACCTCAAAGGGTGGCGTGCTACCATGGAGGTCAAGCCTGATTTCTACTTTGTTGTTGTCCGACGGTGGCACAAAAAAAAAGGAATCACTTGGAAATCTGTTACTTTCAGAGCGCAACCACGTTGTACGCTGAATTATAAACAAGGCTTTATGATCAAGGGTTTACGGCGGCTCAGTAGGTCAGTTTGCATATCCTGTTGATCCAGACTCAAATCCAATTCATGATCTGTGTCACAGGTAATCCCCTCTCTCTCTCTCGCTCTCTCTCCATTCCCTCTGGTTCCTGTCTCTCAACACTGTTCTGTCTCACAAAATGCACAAAAGGGGTCCAGATAACATAATTAGAACTCACAGAGTTTCTTAGTGCCCTTTTGTATGCCCTTTGTACGCTAAATGTAAAGCTCCCCAAAGGAATTTCCCCTTCCCAATTAAGTGACATCTGTGGTCACGGGGCTTGGGCTTTTCGTCCCATGCAGCCCTTAGTATTGCTCGCTCACAATGTTGACGATCCAGCAGTCAACATTCATTATACCACTGGACTTCAGTGTAAGTCCTTGCGGAGGCAACCATCAGATAAATGCCTGAAATATAAATGTAAAATGTCAGTCTTCTGCCCTCGTGAGGACACAGTTACTTGCCAGACCGTGTTCCTCGTCATTAGTAATCTACTGCCTGCTATACACAGTAGCTGTTGCCAGATCAAGCTGTAATTATGGCCCCAGGACTTGGGAATGAGCTACACGGCTCATGAGCTAAAGCCAGAATGCAGGAGGTCAGTGGTCATGTAACCAAACAAAAAAGGGAAATCCCAGGTATTGAGCTTATAGGTACAGTTAAAAAGCCTTCTTCCTCTATTAGTTTGTGCATTGTTAATTAAACAAATTAAAAAGTCCTGTTTTGGCTCTGCCTCGTAGCACAGAACACTTTAATTGAGGTCAAATGTCTCCCATAATATATGGGATTTGCAATAATAAGAGGTATAACAGGAAGGAGGGGGAGTCTGTAAAGGACATTTTTAGCGTTAAACAGGCAGAGATACATAATTCATCCCTCAAGCCTCGAGCTCTCATGTTTGTTTCCTCTTTGTGGAAGAACCCCCCCTTCTTAGGTCTTAGTGGAGGGTTGTATTTCTCTTTGTCTTGTTCAAATGTTTTCTAATTCATGGGTTAAGCGGCCAAATTCACATTTCCCTTACCCTTTAGGGTCAGAACCAAGTCGGCCTTTTTTCTCTTGCCTCTGATTCTGTATCCTTCTCGTATGCTCAAATAGGGATGGGTAAGAAATCAGACAGCCATGTCCATTATTGATCTGCACAGACCCCCACAGGGCGGGATATGCTGTACAGACATATCACATGCAGCTATCGGCCTTGTGAACTCTGCAGTGTGTTCTCCGTGGACATGAGAGCGGGTCAAAGGAGTGACGTAACCTTGTCACTCCTTAAACATGAATGCTGCTGCAGGGCCATTTTAAATTGGGCAAAACACAGTAGGTTTTATTGGAGCTAAATCTGGTCTCAGACTGCAAAAATAAACCACATTAAGCAGCGTGCCAAAGACGCTGAAAAGTGGATTGGAATGCACTTGAAATCTGCAGACCTTGTCCGGCATGTTTCACTCCATTTAGCCTGGGCTGTGTGCGTCCTTTTAAAGAGTACCGTCAAGGAGCTCACTTTTAAGATTTTAGTGTGTTCAAGCTCATAGCCTTGTACTTAATTATATCCAATACTGTTATTATTCTATATAAATGTGGCTCAGTATTTTGCAGACAGCTCTGGGTGATAGTATTCAGTATTCAGCTTTCTCAGATGTTCTGCGTAGCCATACGATATGCCAAATGTCCATTAATGGACGACAGTTATGGCTGAGCTGCCCATGCAGTCTGTAGTGACCATGGGAACTTTAATTAGGACTTGTGGATGGATTCACTGAGCTGATCATTTTATGACGACTTGAACAAATGCAATTTGGCACTGGGTCCCTCTGGGAGGGATGGTCAGGGTCATCTTATGAATTCATAATAAGCACACATTTGCTTGTTCACTTATGCGTTGATGTACAAATGTTTTAATGCTGTCCATCTCCTCATCTCCCTCCTCCTCCGTCCCCCTCCGACCATACCTCCTGCCCTCCCTTCCTCATTTCTCCCCGCTCCAATCACCTCCTCTCTGCTCCTCCCTCACACTCTCTTCCTCTCTCTCTCTCTCTCTCTCTGTGTCCCTTCCTCTCCCCCTCTTCTCCTCCCCCCCCACTGCAGACCGCTCCGGCGTGACCTGCGTGGACAAGATCGAGAAGTGCCAGGAGCTGTACCTGCTGGCGTTTGAGCACTACATCAACTACCGCAAGCACAACATTCCCCACTTCTGGCCCAAGCTGCTCATGAAGGTGACAGACCTGCGCATGATCGGCGCCTGCCACGCCAGCCGCTTCCTCCACATGAAGGTGGAGTGTCCCAACGAACTCTTCCCCCCGCTCTTCCTGGAGGTCTTCGAGGACCAGGAAGTGTGAACACGCCTCTCTTCTCCCTATACTCCTTCTCATCCAACCGAACCGAGCGACCGACCGACTGACCGCCGACCGACCGAACCGACCGACCACAACCGAACAAGGAAGTTGGGAGGGCGAATTTTCGAAAAGGAAGGCACTGTCGTCGGTTTATTTTTTTCTTGGTTTATTTTTCGTGTTTTTTTCTGGGGGGTGCGCGGCGCGGGAGGGAGGGTGGGAGGGGAGAGCCTTCACACCAGCAACCAGCAGGAGAGTTGAGAAGAAAAAAAAAGGATTTTGTTTTTTAACTCCTCCCTCCTAGTCCTCCTCTCCTTCTTCCTCCTTTCGCCCCGCTTTTTAAAGACCCGATTGGGGGCCCTTCTGTCTGAGCATGATGTCTTATATATAGTGAGAGTTGCAGCCATTTGCCAAGACACATACATAGAGAAAAACACACGTACACACACACACACACACACACACACACACACACACACACACACACACACACACACACACACACACACACACACTTACACAGCCACCTCAACTCCTCAGTGTGGTGCCCTACCTGGAGCTATACAGGGGCTTGAAATCTGTTTTCTAGAAATAAAACTAAAACTAAAATGAAGAACCTGGTACCAGACCCTCACCTACCCCATCCAAGGGGGTCGGTCAGCACCTCTCAGTGTTAAACTCTGAATTAATGTCAGACAAAAATTTTGAGGACACAGTCAAACAAGGAATGACACACACACACACAGTATAAATATACGTACTGTAAATACGTACCTGTATACAGGCGTGCGCAAGCAATAGACTTGCGTCCTTCTTTTCCTGTTTGAGCAGATGCTTAAAGCATTACTCTGGCGTAAGACGACCACAGTAGAGCGAAGCTACCACATTTAATAATAATCAACTCCTCAACTCTTAACTGAGCCGTTTTAACTGTTTTTGTTTTGGAGCAGTGAGCCTTTTTTTTTTTCTGTCTTCAAAATAGAATCCCAGTTAGAACCCCGGTGCTATATTTATAAAGGCTACTCCAATTCTATGAATCTGTGTTGTCTACCTTTTGGGAAAAAAGAAAAAAAAAAGAAAAAAAGAAAACGGAGAAAAAAAGAAAATAAATGGCAGACCATGGCTCCGTAACTACCTTCAATTCTGTCATTGGACCGGCTCCTGTGACACACACACACACACACACACACACACACACACACACACACACACACACACACACACACACACACACACACACTGGGTAGACTTGCCTTGTCATTGCATGCACTGCTCGTGCCAGCAGCAGGACCCGTTATGAATGACAATTGGGCCCTTCTCGCCGCAAGGAAAGTCACCACAGTGACTGAAAGAGAGAAGGGAGTGGGGGGCGGGAAGCAGGGAGCGAGTGGGAAGATGAAGGGAGAGCAGGGAGTAGGAAGATGGGAACATGAAAGATGGGGAATCAAAAAGCGTTTGTGAGATTTAATAGCTGGATGGGAGATTCTGGGCCAGAAGTCAGAAGTCTGTGCTGACTTCTTCCACGCCCAGCCTCCAAGGAGGGTTTGAATAGCAGCAAGCAGGAGCAAGGCAGGGAAGCTCATCTTACACACACATACACAACACACACAAACACGCGAGTGGGCACACACACACACAAGAAAATTCTACCTTTCTCTCTTTTTCTCTCTCTCTTCTCGGTCTCTCTCTAATTCGATCTCTCTCACACGCACACACACACACACACACACACACACACACACACACACACACACACACACACACACACACACACACACACACACACACACACACACACACACACACACACACACACACACACAGTATCACCTCAGTATAACGTGAATGCCTCATTTTACTGTATGCACTGCACTGCAGTGATTATATATATATATATACATACATATATATATATATATATATATGAATATATATACTATATATATATATATATATATATGAATATAGCCCTAACCTGCAGGGTTTGTTTTTAAGAGTCCTCTCTTGTCGGACTCAGCTCAGTGTGAGCCCCTCCAGGCTTCCGAACACATCTGCCTTTTTTTTTACAGCGGGCATCACTGAGAGCAGGCAGGCAAAAGGCCAAGATGGCTGCCATTTACCTCAAAGTGGGCACACCCCCAGGCTGGGGCAGCAACACTGCCCCTGTGGCATCAGGCGTCTACCTCACCTCTCTGGACACAGGGCAGCTGCCCACAGCCGCCATACTCTACAACACACACACACACACACACACACACACACACACACACACACACACACACACCACACACACACACACACACATACATGTACATACAAACAGATACACTTCACGTGTTTATCGGCATGTTTATAGTAACACACAAATGTGCATCATTTTGCATGGATGCAGCAGTAGATGTACAAAAGAACACAGACACAACCTCAGTGCTATGACTCAGTCGAAACAAAATACCACTGAAGACAGGAGGGCCGGCCGTTCCCCCGAGGCGTCTCAGTGTCGCTAGCTGGCCTCAGGGAATGGTACCCATTTCATTCGGGTTCGGTCTTTTTTTCTCCTTTTTTTTTTGTTTTTGTTTTGTTATACGGGACCAAGTGTCATCTTTTGGAATTTGGAATCCCTTTCTTTTCTGTCAAAACAGAAGCGGTCTCGCAGAAGCAAACGAAAGACACTTTGGATGTACTGCCCAGCATGCCGCCTAGCGTAACACGTAGCTGGAGGAAAGATATCGTAGAGGAACTGAGAACCCCACCCCCTTTGCCCCTCAAGGTGGTCACGCCCAGGGAATTAGGGTGGATTGAGGAGGGCACTTCCGCTCGTACCAGAACGATGACCAACCGCAGAATTTCGACAGTGTCGTCGTGGAGGTGAGCTCTCTTACATGCATGGACAGTGTGTTAGACACAAACATTTTGGAACGTCGCAACCGAATCGCCGGCATCTTCAGTGGTAACTCATCAGCTTTCCGGGTCTCATGCACTTTACCGGTGCTCGTCTCCGCGGCGACAGTTTCGAACATTCAGTGGCACGGATTTCAAGTGTACTGGCAAAACTGTTGTTGAGCTTGAACAACCGTTCGAGAATGTGGATTAGAGAATGAACTGAGAAATAGACACAAGACTAAAAATCTGTTACTTTCAATGCCAAGCAGTAGTTTATGAAACTGGGCAATGGGACAGGGCGGGTGTTCAGCACCACCCCTCTGAAGTACCAAGGTGGAGGAAACGTGCGGAGTGGCCGGGGATCATGGGTACTCGTTAAAGACGGCCAAGCCTCGCTGCCTCAAGAGTGTTGAGTGACACTGGGAGGAGACCGAGATCAGACCTCAGAGCCCTCTGGTGGGAGCAGCACCCCGACTGACTCTCCTGCCCCCCCCCCTCGCCGGCACACACCTCCCACCCCCACCCACCCAGCTCACCATCCATCACTCGCTCTGCCCCGCCCTGCGAGTCCTGCCTCCCTCTCCGCTCAGACAATACCCCATTCTTGTGGAGCCTAGCTCTCAACAGACCGCACCCCCCCACACCACCTCATTGTTATTGTCACGACTCCTCCACCAGCCAGGCTGGGTGGGGAGTTTTTGCACTACTGCAGTGGTCCTCGACCCCCCCCCCCCCCCCACCCCTCCATCAAAAATATTGTACCTGACCTCCTGTCTGTAGACTAAAGCATGCCCCCTCATCCTGTCCCTGACCCGCTCTGTCTAACAGAGGCTCGCTGACGCCAGTGGGCTCGGTCCCAGAACCTGTCATGTTGTCAGTATTAGACCAACAGCAAACCTGCGCCTTTTCCCCGTGAACTCCAAGGGGCGGAGGAGGACAGAGGAGGGCAGGGAGAACGTGGGAGTGGGGGGTGTACACCAAGGGCACTCTCTGTCTCCGCAGCAGGGTCGGCCCAGGAACATTTCAAACACTCTGCCCCTCCCATAAACAGGCCCCCCCCCCCCATCTACCTATCCCAGCTTGGGAGACCCGTGAAGTCGGCCCTAGCATCACTGACACCAAACACGGAATCCAGGCCGCTCCCTTGTGAGACAAGGCTGGCCATAGGCGCCCTGCAGAGCGGCGCCACCACCGAATGAATGTGAACGTCAAAGCAGCAGCAGTGGGAGAGAGAGGTAGAGAGAGAGAATGTGAGTGTGCAAGAGAGAGAGAGAGAGAGACAAGAGAGCGCTGGGACAGACAGAAGGTCAAGGGCCTCGGCCCTCACCTCCATCGCAGACACGCGTCCGAGGAGGCGGGGCTACGCAGGACAGTCGTTTAGACACTATTACGAACACTCTGGATACGCGAGGGGGGTGTAGACATGGTCTCGTCCCCCTCACCCCTCCTCCAAGCATACCCCGCCCTTCGTCTCCTTCAAAGGAGGGCCTCCAACTTCACGTGGTGATGGAGAGCCAAGATCCCTCCCCCCGGGACCCACCGCCGCTGGGATTCAATTCCAACCTGTTTTTTTTTTCGGGGTGGGCAAAAAAAAGACTTGTGTAAATGACTAAAAAGATCTTGCAATAGTGATGTCCTTCGTTCTCGTGAGCTGACTGGGTATGTGTGAGTGAAAAATAGGGGTTAAAATGCTGCTTTACCTTCTGAGTCTGATTTAGATTAAGAAAAAAAGATATATAAAATGATTATAAACCCGTAAAACAAAATGAAAAAGATGACTTTTTTTAAAGACTCCAGAACAAAAGGCTTGGAGTTTGAGCTATTTTGTTTTGTTTTTGTTTTCATTTTATCAAATGTTTTTTCTTTTCTTGTTTTAGTTTTTTTATGCTTAAACTGCTCTGTGTAAAAGAGAAAAAACAACAGCCGTAGTCACTTTGACCATGCGTGCAGTGTAACATAGAAACCTATTTCACTTCTTTTACACATCATCTATATCTGTGTTGATAAGCCAACTGCTCTGTCGTTTGTGTATCTGTCCGATTGTCCGTCCCCTTTTATCAAGAGGAATTTACAACCAACAAAACAGGAATATTTTCTTTTTTTTATATATATATATTTTGTTTCCTTTTTTTAAATGAACGAAGACTTTGGGAAAAAAAACACAAACAGGAAAAATAATGCAACGGAAACTGAAAATACAAAAAAAGAAAACTGAAATACAATCTTGTCATACCTCACACAACACAAAACTCAAAGGAACGTGGGAGGAGTCAAACTTTGCAGGCACATGTGAAAAGATTAATAGATATAGATATACTATATATATATATAGATATATATATATATAGGACAAAATGTACGTAAAAGGTAAAATGTGCATGTGGCGCGTATGCATCAGTAATAGTTGCAAAGAGTTCCTTCCCTTAAACACTGGTGCTCTTTAATCTTGAATAATTTGTTCTTGGGCGATAGAGGGCCACGACAGAAACATCCAGAAGATGTTTGGGAATCATTGAGATTCTCTTAGTCACGTGGGATCCCGCATAAATGGTGCAGTACATGCAGAGTAAGATGGTAAAGTTAAATGTGAATCGCCCGGAGTTAAAGGGACAGCGGCTCTTTGTAATGGCTGAGTGCTTTATGGTATTGAATGTAGCTGACAGGAATGGGGCTGGAGTTGAACCAGCACCCACAACCTTACTTCCACACACCAGCAGAACGGACAGTGGTAGAACTTACACACCAACAAGCAGACAATATATTGCCACCATCTGCAAGGTGCAATACTATGTTCTGTATTTTTTCTTTTTCTTCTTTTTGTATGTTTTTCTTTCTTTTTATTTTTTATTTTTGGTTGATTTTCCTTTTCTTTTCCTTTTGGCCATAACCAAGGATGTAAATACAAAAGAAAAAAATACAAAGGAAAATGAAAGATAAAATCAGTTTATGTAAAACCATATGCAACACTCTCAAATGACCAGATGTGGTGGCAGATAACATTAACAGAAAAAAAAACACACAAAAAGATCTATCCGCTCCATCCCACCAACCTGTAAAGTAAGACGATAAAAAAAAAAATCTTTGCAAAGTAATGTGTAATGCTACATACATCTGTACGTGTGCTTGTGTGCACTCCCACACTCACATGCTGATCCATTATACAGAAAGTGCCCCGTGACATGAATCATACGACCCTGTGCCTCCTCTTGTTTTGCAAAGAGATAGCTACCCACCCAATCACACCCCCATATACTTTGGCCACAACATGCAACATGTGACACAGGAATGCCCACAGTGTGTGCGTTCACCTATGGAAACACAGTGAGCTTCTACCTGGCTATTGATGTGAGTGGCGTTGCCGGCAGCCATGTTGGGTCAAAGGTCAGGAAGGCAACAGGGGCACTCCGTTGTTACAGGGATTTTGTAGTGGGAGGGAAATAAGACCATGGGGAGGTAAAAACCTGGTTAGGCCTGAACCTCAGCTAACCTGGCCCTGGCACGCCCAAATATCATAGTCGGGGAAAAGTGCAAAACCGCCACCCCCCCCCCCCATCCTTCCCAATCCGTCCCCAGCCACCCCTCCGTAGCAGTCTTATCCTGGTTCAATCTAACATGTTGACCCATTGGACGAGATTGTCTGTGACGTTTTTGGTTTTATGGTTGTGTTTGGTTACCTGCCCACCCTCTCCCAATGCCAAATGTAGAGTTTGTGAAGACATGCAAGTAGCAAGATGTCTATGCAATTTCCCTCCAAAAACAGTTCATGGTTAACTGCGAACTGCTCCAGCAGTCTCGTTGCCACAGTGATTGGACAAAGTCTATTTTCAACCTGACACACCTGTATCCCTAAGGTCCTTTGGTTTGGCCTGGAATTAGACCCTTGCTACTTAGTGTGAGCGAGGGTCAAGATGGCTCACACGGGCTGGTCCCCTAAGTCAGTTCACCAGCTGGTCCCTGGGGTCCAGCCCTGCGGTCGTCAACTCTTTCAGACAGTCCAGGTCCCAGAAAACGTGTCGGTGGGGGTGCCAGGCAGTGGTGGACAAAGTACCCAACTCCAGTACTTGAGTATAGATATTCCTAGTCAAATATTACTCAACTACCAAGTGAAAGTTTCTCTGTCAAATTTGGACTCGAGTTAAACTACTGGAGTACTTGCTTTTAAAAAAATACTTAAAGCATTCAAAAGTACATGCTTTTAAAAATACTTGAGTAGTCAAAAGTAAAAATTACAAAGTACATTTTATGTTTAATGTCAATGCATTGCTGTATTGAAATTCAAAATGTCAACTTCAATAATAGTGAAAATAGCAGAACGACAAGCGTGTGAGTTTACAGATCGTCTATTTTCACTGGGGCTTAAGTAGTTAATTCATAACTTTTTCCCTTCCTACATTTGTAGTGCAATCAAAAGTACAATATTTGTCTTTGAAATGTAGTGGAGTGAAAGTCATACATATCCAAAAATACAAATACTCAAGTAAAGTACAGATACTCAAGTGAATGTACTTAGTTACTGTCCACCACTGGTGCCAGGGATGATGTTGTGGAGGATGAGATTGTGCTGTTTTTGTAAACTGCTCCGAAAGTGGTGTGTGTGTGTGTGTGTGTGTTGGTGTTTATATGTATGTGTCTATGTTTGGGTATTATTTGTGTGTACTCAATCCAGTGCTCTCATTGGTCGGTGGGTCTGTGCTAGTAAAGACCACACAGCCTTAAATTTCAAGGCTCGGGCTAAGCCCTAAATCCTGTCACGCCATCAGAAATATATGTAACGCTAGTTGAGCTTTAAGGATTTAATCCCATGGCCAAATGAATGTAACGTCAGAATATCCTTAATAGGTAGTGAGCGGCATTGCTTAGCAAGATGCATGTGATGTGTGCAGTGGTACACCTGACTTGCAGTCAAAAGCCAATGCACCGATGAACAATCAATGAGCGAACTCTGTCACCTTGGAGAAAATTGCATCTTAAACCGATTGGTTACCAATTCTTAAGGCACTTATTTGAGATGCACTTTGAAAACCCCAAACCCAGCACTTGAGGAAAAATCTAAGTGAATAATGATTGTGACAAGATGGACGAAAAAAAGATTGCCAAATGGCTCTTGCACAATTTAAAAGTTACTGTTTGAATTCCCTGAATGATTGAAATTAAATCAGCTGCCACTTGAAGGCAAAGATAGTCTAAATTTTGGAAGTTGAAAGTATTAGTTTTTTTTTTAGTGAAGTGCAATAAGCGAATGAGTGAGTGACACTTTTGTAGTTTTACTAGTCATGTCCGACCCCTTTTCTTACAATTTAGTTTAAAAAACATTATTTAGCTTGTTGGTTTTCAGACGCATCCACCTATGAGAGCATCACTTAGGACACAGCCTCACTTCACAAACACACAAACACACACACAGTGCACAAACGTGCACAGACCGCTTTTTATGACTGGGTAAAGAAAGCTATTGAAGGATTCTCTCAGGTAAAAGAACATTTTCTAATAAATGATGATAAATCTTAGATGAACCACCATTGTTAGCTCATCTTTATTTGTGTTGTGGAGAATGAGCATTGTTTCCCTTTTTGTGTTCTGTGGTCCTTTTCTTTTGATTTCTCATATCCTGTCCTGACAAATCAAGAGTCAGTGAATGTGTACACTGTAGACCTCCTGGTCTTGAGTGATTAGAGCCGAGCATCTACTGCGTACACACAGATACAGTTCCATGTTTTCCCTCATTGCTCTCTAAAATCTAAATGAGAAAATATTTCATGGTGTGTGAGAGAAACGAGTGTCCTTGTGTACCGTATGCCCGTCTTTTAATTTTAATCTTTTTGCCTTTGTTTTATTCGAATGCGTGTTTGTGAGTTGTGTTTGCGTGGGTTTTGGCGGTGCACACTGTGAAAACACACAGAAAACATTTTAATTATTTCCTTTATTTGGGCCAGCTTATCACCTTCATTTTAATAATCCAGCTTCGCCATGTGATGCTGAATAAATCACGTATTTTTCCGCCTCTTCTCATAAAACACATGCTGAGTGTACAAAAGCAATTTTCGGCCCCCACAGTCAGCGGATTCCTGTTTGATATTCTGGTCTATGCGCTTTCTCCCGTTACGGTCAAAGTGCCAGCAGCAATACCCTGCTCTCCCTTGCCCAGTTGGCTCATGGTATACATGCATGGCTCCCATCCAAGCAGGCACCATTCCCCCAAGGCAGAGCAACAAGCTTTGTTCCTCTGTCCACAGGCCTGTTCTATTTTGGTGTGCTTAACTGGCTAAGACTATTGCGATGTACTGCAAGCTTGGTATGGCTGACATTAAAAGCTGTGCGTGTATATATGTGTGTGCATGCGAACGTTTAAGACTCTTATGTTCACGTGAGAACTGTCGTTCTGTGTGTGTGTGTGTCCGTGTATGCGTGAGGGTTCGGCTTTGAACGTTTGTTGTGCTGATATCTGACCGACCTGCTTTGCCCCCCCCCCCTCCACCCCCCCTCCCCAAAGAAAAAAGAAGAACCCCGGAAGCACCCTTTGAGGCCGCACCACGAGACAAGGCCGCTGTGAAACAGAGCCTCGTCACTGACTTGTATTATTTCCCTTGAAGAATGTAACCAATATTGTGTTGGGTAGGCTTGCGGGTGGAGAGAGTTAAGAGTAGGGGGTGGGGATCTTGGGAACTATTTGGGGGGAGTGAAAGACACTAGAACAGAATGCAAGCGTGGGTAAGACTTTAAAGGAGAGGGGGGCTGGAGTGACTCTTGGCCTGCAAATAGAAAGCAGACTGTTTCTTGTGGTACAGAGGGAACTGGTTCTTTTGTTGGCATTTGAGGCTTTTTTTGCCTCTAAAATGGCGGCCTTATTGATTGCATTTTGAATCCTTCCTCTGACTGTGGGATTGCCCTGCCTTGTTACATACAGTGATAGAGGGTTGGCGTGGACATTCACAACAAAACACATGCAGCACAGTAGTATCCATCAGTGTGCGGGATTGTACGAGGAGAAAACTCCCATGAGTGAGTTTAGGTTATTGTTACACGCTGTATTAAATTACTAAATCTAAGCCAATATCCCACCTTAGCATAACCCTCTGGTGGAACCGGGAACAGTTGAGAAAACGTAAACTGTTAAAACCCTATATACTTTATAGTGAAAATAGACGATCTACTTCTACTGTATAAGATCACAACGCATTGCGATGCGACACATTGTGAGGTTGTAGATAGGATAGGGACACCAGCATTAATGTGGTCAACTTTGTTAACTTAGCTGAGCAAAGTCAAAGTGCCATGCTGGCATATTAGCATCAGCATTGTCTATAGAAAAGGAGAATCATGTACGTATTACTGTAGCCTGTGTGTGATTCTGCGTTGTGCGGTACTTGTGACTGTTAATTATTGACTGTTGTTGTGTTAGCCCCCATCTGTATGATGTTCTTTCTGTGGCCATTCTAGAGACTGCAATTGAACAGACGACTGTATTTTTCAGTGTAATCGCACTATGACCCCTGCTTATAGCACAGAAAGCTCTATTCACTGACCCGCACTATGGACTGGACATTACACCCTAACTCAGGCTTGGATAGCTGTGATCTCGATGGCATATGAAGACCTTAGGATTAGCTCTGAGGGGACAATAAAATTGACCCGTTTTGAGACACTTGCCTACCAAACCAAATTTAGCCAGAGAGAGAATTAGTAGCACTTATAGTTAGCCTAGTGAGAGACGACTAGCGTAATGAATTGATTGGCGTAGTGCTGCTTTGAATACCTACGTATGTACTATGTCTGTTGAGATTTATAAAGATAGGGG
Source organism: Gymnoscopelus braueri (assembly GCF_963280865.1). Lineage (NCBI taxonomy): Eukaryota > Metazoa > Chordata > Actinopteri > Myctophiformes > Myctophidae > Gymnoscopelus > Gymnoscopelus braueri. The sequence continues at coordinate 29,394,993 of NC_137617.1, read as the reverse complement.
TATTTTTGTAAGAGGGTGGGAGGTGACATGCCTAGACAGCAAAGAATGTAATCAAATTAGCTAATCTATTAGAAACTTAATCAGTCAGAGGTGGAGGGGCAATATTTTTTGATGACTAGATAATGAGTTGTGTGAGCAGAATAATAGTGTTTGTTAGGCGATCTGTGTTTATGAATTGATATGCAATGTTTGTCAGTTTGAAAAACGGGTTTTTGAATCGGTTCGGAAATGCTCAGGTTCGAAAGGCCAGCCTCGAAGGGTGCTCCCTCTCCTCCCTCTCCCCCAACCTCTATATTTTCCACACGCTGTCTCCTGTATTGTCCATGGGCTCTGCTCATTCAAGTACCCACGAAGCACACATCACCGTCTCTGCTCCGTCGGCACATACGCAAGCCCCTCAGATATGCGAAAACCAAATGCTCTCTGCTCAGAGCTAGCTTCAAAACCTAGCAAAAGGGATCAAACGATTCACGTCTTTCCAGTCCGTATCAGGTCCATGTAATTCTGAACGAACGGCACCATAAACACACCACCTCCCGCCTGTCTTAAGGCTGCGTGTCCATCAGGAGCCTCCGTCTGCAGCATTAGCTTCTTTCTGCTCCCTGTGATTACAGTGGAAGGGATGCTGCATATTGCTGAGGGCTTAGCATGTTCTCAGCATCAATACAAAAGGTGCCCAGTGGACACGAGGCCTATAAGCCCGGTATGCAGAAATGGGTGCTCATAAAAAAGATTCCATGTCAAAGTCTCTTTCTTTGTAAGCAGTCCTGAGAGGACTGCAGCTGTATACAGTACTTGGGTTGGGAGGGGTTACTTTGTACAGATGTGTGTAAACTCTGTGTCTTGTTTATTCACCTTTTTTACAAGTCCACTGTCCTGTTACAATGAGAGAGGCCTCATGTGCCAATCTTTATTCAGAAGGTCTTGAGGGTGCGTTTCAAATGAGACACCTCTTTCAAACCTCTTGTGTTTGTATAGTTCATCAAAGTTTGACCAACAGCAGCACGCTGAGGGGAACCTCAAAATTCTGTAGGTGTGGAGTTTTCTTGGGGGGGGGGGGGGGGGGGGGGATAAGTTTGTTTATTTGTGTCACTTAAATGTTGTTTCTATTGGGATTTCTATTGTCCTTTTCTCAGATTTTCTCAAGGACTCTGTTCAACTGGTCCACTTGCCAACTCATCCATAAATGTGATTATGGAAACACAGAACAGACTTCAAACCAGCAGTACATTTGTCACAAAAAATAATAATAATGGAGTAGACATGCAAACAAGCTATAAACTACTACCACAAACTAATACAACTACTATTCTTACTTTTGGATATCTTACTCTTACTTTTGTATCACTTCTTCAAGAGTTCCTTACTTCACTTTGATTGCCGAGGCTCCTCAGAAAATGACGATGCTCTTGACACATGCTAGTAAAAGGGATGCGATCCAATTTGTGAGGCCTGCCTTTGAACGCAGAGTCTATGACTGAGGAACACTTTCTCACTCCCAACTCGTCATATACGGACGCTTGGTCAAGAGGTGTACTTTTGGTGTACTTTTTAAAACATCGGGTACCACTTTAGCCTCATTTTTCAATGTGCAGGGTAGTCTGATTTGTTGTCACATTATGTCCGAATGTGGAAGTTTGTCACCTGTCTGATGACGGAATGCGTGATTGAGAACAAGGCAACATTGCCATTAAAACATTGAAAACAAATTTAAAACAATGAAAAGAAGGTAGGAGCGCTATCAGAAGTAGGCATGAGCCCCAGGAGGCCCGCTCAAGCAAGGCACACCTAAGTGAGTGCCCACGTCGAGGGGTGTGAAGGATACGTGAACGGTACCTGACCAAGCGTCAAAATATGCCAAGTTGGATTGAAAGTAACGGGCATGAGCGATTCGAGCGAGCCTCTTGAAGCTCAATTTATACTCCATCGCATGACGGTGCCACTGGCCGAATATAACTACAACGCTTCGTAACACGCTAGCTTGAAGAGCAGTTACTTTCAGCCAGCGACCCCGTCATGCAACTGAATATAAATTAGGCATTAGACGGAGATTATGGAGGATGGTTTTCTGGAGAAAATAAGCAGCCAAAGGAAAAAAATTCCAGAGGGGTCTCTTGGTCTGGAGGTCCCCTCGGGAAAATAAATTGTGTGATTGCAGTGTACAAGATACACTAGATAGTAGATAACGGTGAGGTCTCAAACTGAGATTGCCGTAAACTGGTGGTGGGAGGGCACAGTATGTATACAAACAATGTGGCCATTCACTGTAAGGGGTACACAACAAAATGGGTCAATTTTTACACGCTCAGAGTTAAATTAACACAATGGATTTGACTGTGTAGGGATATCTCTATTTCTAGTTTGACTCTCAGACCTGGGTCAGATAGTAGGCTATTTGAAATGTTAGACAGTCAAAGGTATTTGAAATGGTGTGACCGCTGGCATTCCACGCAGGTCCAAACAAAGTTTAAGAACTGCTTGCGATTGATTTGACCCAGGTCAAGTTCTTTCTTTCTCTGTCTCATCTACCTTTTCCTCGGATGCAGCCACTCTCACAGACATGCCAAGCAACAGGAACAGTATTCAGGACTCATAACCCACAAAGCACAGGGGCTAGCAAACTAGCAAGGACAACACAGTTACGCTTCAGGCAATGCTCTGGGCAAAAACAAACACTGTCTCTCTTAAAAAACAAACACACACACTCATGGGAAACCTCCGAATATCTACTGTGATCTCCTCACACCACCCACACCGTCATCACACCTGCCACCACCCGACCCCTCTCCGAAGGGCTTTCCCAAAGCCCTTCTCTTTCTCTCCCTCTATGCCTTTCCTCTCTGCGTACCCCTTCGATTACCCGGATAATCTGCCCCCCCCCCCCCCCCCCCCCTTGCCTGCCTTTCCTCTAACAAGTGTCCAGTGGGTGGTGTGATGTCAGGTTTTTGTGGTGGGCTGCTTATGACAGGTCCAGACAATCAGCGTGTTTGTAAATGTCAATGTGTGATTTTCAAATCTTTGTTTATGGTCAGGATTTTAAAGGAAGATATTTTTATGGTAATTGTCGCTGGTCTATTTTACTATATATTTATGTAATAAATATGTGACTAAATTTACTTCTCACTGACTCTCTGGTCTGTTTTTCCCTCCTGTTTCTTCACCACCTCTCCACTTAGCGCCAGGCAGCTGGACAGCTCTGCTTTATGGGCTAATAAATTGCATCAGGGGAAAGTGGTTTTGCTATTATCGCCTCTTGTCTCCCTGTGTTTAGTTACAATTTGTGCACACTCTTGGGTAGAAATTGTTATTTATTTTTGTCTTAAAGCAATACATTTTAAGTATTTCCGCCTGTACAATTTATCCACCGACTGTCAGTATTTTTGCCTGCAAACCAGACCACTGAAAATGGGAATAAGAATTGGGAGAATGTGAAGTTGCATCTGACATTCAATCATCACAACGCAGAAGATGTATCCAACCTCTCAAGGGAAATTCACTGTCATTTGTCCATCAATGTATGAGCAGTGCTGCATCCTCAGCCATAGCTAATAGGCATTCCATACAGGGTGCACTAGTTGTAGTACAGATCTAGACCACTCATGACTCTAGAAGCTGATGATCATTCACCCTCAGTCCTGTCCAATTCAATCAAGTTAGTGTCCACTAACTGCTAACTAAAGTGCAGACCGCTGACACAATGCCAAATAATAGAATACATGGATAATCTAGCATCTTAAATTGTAAATTGCTATTATCCAAAATGAATTAAATGGGCTACGTATAATTTCAGATCAGATTTAGGGGCCACAATGTGGGAAACTTGTCTGTGATTTATTATTTTGTATTCTATGATATCAAAATGATTTCCTCTCCTGCAACGTCATTGTCAATCTCAAACTAAACTGCCTAATTCGCGTGCAGAAAACAGTGCTTTCCAAAAAAATGTTTTAGCTGTTGCAGCCATGCAAGGCTGAAATAACGGCTAAATGAAGAGGAAACGGGCCGGTCGCCTTGCATCACTGTCAGAATGGAAGCCAGCATCTGCCAACACTGCTCAGTTCTGTCTGATGTATTGACAGATACATATCAGAAAGTCGCTCTGGGGTCTGCAACCGCTTAGCCACTGACAGACAGTGGAGGTAGGTAGAACCAATGGAGCTGCAATGAAATACAACATAAAAATGTATCTTTCTCAACACTTTTGTTGTTCTTCATTCTTGAGTTACCTGTGGAATTTGGCGTGTCATGCGATTTGGATTGAATTGACGTTAAAATAGGCTACATGTAGCCTACTTCAAATTATTTCTTGGGTTTTATTTCCCAGAACAAGTTTGATTTACAATTAGCGATCATGTGGGGTGTCTTCTGCCGTCCTGAAACACCTTTAATTCACAGAATAAAAATCCAGAGAGCTCTGCATTTTCTGAGACGTGTATCCCCATGCCAATGAGTGATGTCTGTTTGATATCCTAGAGCAGAGAGGTCTTCAACGTTTTCCAGGCCAAGGAGCAAGGACCCCTTAGCTGAGAGAGAGAGAGATGAAGCAGGGACCCCCACTACATATTGTATGGAATTGTGTTGCAGATTCAACGTATTAATAGATTTCATAGATATTTCCATAGACTTGTTTGACCATCATCAGTGTTGGATTCATGTTAATGTGTCTTTTTAGACAGTCGACGACTTAAATCCTCAATACTTTGAAAACGTGTACTTGGTCTGCTCTTTTTTCCCTCTACACCAAACCTCTTTGCCGAAAATAGCCGATCTACAAGCTCACAACGAGGCGGTGTGAGCTTGTAGATCTGCTATTTTTTGGC
>NC_137617.1:29187673-29385173 GCF_963280865.1 Gymnoscopelus braueri | reverse complement strand
TGTTATCCAGTTGGTGCTCAACACATTAAGGGGGAGTTCTCATGACTCACAGGGGCTATTTGACCTAGTTTGCCGGGTTCATGTCTCAAGGAAATGGCGTATGCCTATTTACCGCCTGAGCACAACATCCCTCCACATTTCACATCTAAGAGCCATGTAAGAATTTCAATAAATTCTTCATTACACCACATCAAATTATATAGGCCGCCTGATGAGGCTAGACAGAATTTCGCTTTTGTTATGCATGCTCTTGGATCTTCACAGACATTATATTAAATAAAACATCAAATGAATTTGCATATTTGCATGCTTCTGTATTTGGTGTTGCATCTCGGGTACATTTCCATCACAGCCTTTTATGGGTCTAGATTATTAAATATTAACATAGTTATAAAACAAGCGTTCAGGATACTCATAAAAGATAACATTTCCCCTATCATACATTAGTTGCAATGGGCCTGGTCTGGGCCTGGTCTACAAGATGCACTACACCACAAAGACACCCATGTACTTGTCAAACTACTTAAAAAACGTCAAAGATGTCCACAATCACAACAACAGAGGGAGCTCCACAAATCACGTTCAACCCAGATTTGGCTCAAACAAGGGGTTACATTTGTTCTACTATGCCACCAAAATGTGGAATGCCCTACCAACAGTCATAAAAAAAGTGTGAATCCTTAATCTCCTTCAAAACCGCTCTAAAAGAGTACTTACAGGTGGCTGCAATTCGGAACTGGCCCCTGTAAAAAGTCAAAGCCTTGATTACTACAATTTTTTATGATGTTTTTGCATGGTATTGTATATCTGTCTGTCATTAAATGTTTCGATGAATTGAGTACGCAGGGCCCCAATGGAAACAAGCCACATCGCTTTCTTGGGTATAATCCTCTTAGCAGACCTTTTATTGAACTGTACTTCCCTGTGCTTTTTTTTGCAAACTGCTAATAAAGTATTCAATCAATCAATTAGTTATAACTTTTAAATAATGATAATCTGCTTCATAAAGTGATGGTGGTCCAGGAAATGATCTGCGATTATGTTGAGTGGAATACTACATTTTGGAAAAATAAATAAAGGCTTTGAATGTACAAACAATGTTTGAAAACAAAACCCCCCCCCAAAAAATCCATATGTCCACAAGTCGACTGTGATTTTTGTTTTTTGGACCAAGAGTTTGGCGCCATCTTGTGGCGAGACTGACGACCTGACCAAGGTATATAAAAAGAAGGTACAGACATATAATAATTTTTCGTCGGCTGGGAGCCAAACTGCAATACATTGGAGTCTATGAGAGCCATATGGTGGACCAGCTCAGTAGAACAAACACTATTTCTGAACGACTGCGGCCTGAAATATTCGGCCCAGGAAAATAATAGAAACCATATTACACATTGTTTTCTGCTGTGTAGCTTTTCGATGTGTACATGTACAAGTTTATTGAGCTATATGACCCATAACAGACGACGTCACACTGGTTGCAAGCGTCATACTGGTTACAAATGAAACCCATTCTGTCAGGTTTCGCTAGGGCACGCACGCAGCACTAGCCAACACACAAGAGGGGGTTGGGGTTGGAGTGCGCTGAAACCAGCGCACCCGAAACAACAGGTTGAGAATTGATTGCATGAAACAATCACCTGTGTATCCAGTCTCAATGTTGGTAAACAAATAATTGGTCTATCGGAGGCATTTGAAAATTGTGTGTGGCAAGTGGCAACAGTCTGGCCACGCGAGACTACCTTGAACCTGACGCAGGCTGAGGCACTTCCGTAATTGGGAGGAAGCGGAAGTGGCCCGTTGACGACGTTGCTCAACAAACATGGAGGCCGTTGTCTGAAGACTGTTCACAGTGTTCAGAACAAAACAACAACTCGTGGAGACAGAATGGCAGACGTCGGAGTGGACGAGCTGCAGCAGCTCGAGTACCTGTCCCTGGTGTCCAAGGTGTGCACGGAGCTCGACAACCATCTCGGAATAAGTGACAAAGACCTCGGTAAAGGACTTTTACTTTAATGTAATAGAAAATAAACACATTGTAGTCGTCGTAGCTTAGCCACACAAAGCTAGCACGTTAGCCACTGCTAAAGAGGCACAATGATACAACTAACCTTGTTAGCAGTCTAGTAATGCACCATATGAAAACTTTATGAATAGCCATGTCCCGTTATTCATGTCCCTTTGTATTTACTGTAAATATTAAATAAACATAAACACGCAGTAGTTTAGCCACATAAAGCTAGCACGTTAGCCACTGCCGCAGTTAAACAACTAACCTGGTAGCAGTCTATTAATGGACCTGAACACTTTATCAATGTTCATGTCCCTTTTGTATTTTATGTAAATAAACGCATAAACATAAACACGTTTAGCCACAAAGCTAGTAGGTTAGCCACTACAACTAACGTCAGAGAGTAGTCTAGTTCAATGGTTCTCAAAGTGGGGTCCGGGGACCCCCAGGGGTCCTTGGGAGGGTTCCAGGGGGTCCCCAGCAAAATGATGGATAGTTAGGAATCAAATGGACCCTTATGGGTCTGTAACTCTTGAGAGTGTATGGACCCGTCAGTTCAAATCAAATTAACACTGATTTTTACAATATAAATTGTGGTTTTAGAGATTGAAATGACATTAAATGGGCGTCCGTAGCCTTAACGCATGTCAAACTGGGAACTGGGGGTCCTTGAAATAAAAATGGTTGAAAAACCACTGCTAGAGCCGTAAAAATCTTCTCTTATGGGCGTCCTTGGCATATCTTTTCAAATGGGGGTCCGTGGGCTAATAAGTCGTGTCAATTTGGGAGTCCTTGACATGAAAAAGTTTGAGAACCACTGGTCTAGTTCAATGAACGATATGAAAGCGATTTAAAGTGATTTAAAACAAAAAAAGAGAGGATATATTTCAACAGTGTAACGTTAACCCAACACCGTTCTGCCTGTCTTTTACCTGGTGTTCAGAGGTGCGGGGGGGGGGGGGGGGGTTGTTGAAAACCATTGGTGGAAAAAGTATTCAAATGTTTTACTTAAGAAAAAGTATCAATACTGCATTGTAGAAATACTCTGTTACAAATAAAAGCCTGATAATTGTAATTTACTTAGTAAAAGTACAAAAGTAATGGCATCAAAATATACTTTCAAGTACCAAAAGTAAAAGTACACATTATGCAGAATGTCCAGTGACACAAAGCATATGTATAAAATGTATTGCAATCTTTTGAAAATAACAGATCTAGAAGCTTGTAGATCAGCTATTTTCAAATAGCCAAAGTTTGAATGGGGCTAAAGAGGTTCATGTATGTTTTGTAATAATAATAATTAAAATCTACAAAACGTTTCCAAATAATTGTAGTGGAGTAAAAGTATTGAAAATGGGAAATACTCCAGTAAAGTAAAAAATACCTCAAAATTGTACTTAAGTACAGTACTTGAGTAAATGTACTTAGTTACTTTACATCACTGCAAAATAACTACAATGCAACTAACGCCAGAGAGTAGCCTAGTTTAATGAGCGACATGAAAGCTTTCTTAAAGGTAATATTCATGTCCCTGATAATATTTCAACAGAGTAATGTTAGTCTTATTTACCTGGTGTTCAGAGTGTTGGTTGAAAAGTTATCAATGAATGTCATTATTGTTTTCAGCTGAATTTGTCATCAGTCTTGCGGAAAAACAACCGACATTTGATGGCTTCAAATCTCTTCTGCTCAAAAATGGAGCGGAATTCACTGTAAGTGAAATGCTAGTAAACACAGTTATTATCTCTTTATGTCTGTCACATATAACTGAGGAACATTATGCTCTGATCATTTTTAGGATTCTCTCGTCGGCAATTTGCTTCGACTCATCCAAACTATGCGACCCCCTTCCAAAGAATCTATCAGCAAAGGTGAAGTATTAACTATTAATTAATTATTATTATTATGCATTATGCCCTGCTTATAAGAACTGAAACGGCATAAAGGGTCCAGCAAGCTACCTAAAAAAAATATATTTTCTGCATATCAATCCCCCATTGTCAAAACGAGGATAATAATTTAAAAAAAAATGGCAAGACTTTATAATGACCAAAAAGGCAAATATTTGATTGCATTAAAGTAGACAAGACAGTTCTTTAGGCATCCGGATGGCGCAGCAGTAAAGTTCTTGCCCACCACCATAGAGACTGAGGTTTATGTCCTCCATGGTGCCTCCCGCTCCGGCTTGACAATGACCGGGCACAAACACGTACAACAAACACAACTGATCGTTGGCGGTCATATGGAAGGGGAGGTTGATCTCTGTTGCAGTATTAGCAACTCCTACAGGTCTTTGTCATTGATTTATGTGTTGCTTATACTCGTTTGTAACGCCGTTTGTTATTTGTATATGTATTTTCATTTCTAAGAGTAAAATAATTTTCTGATGTATTCTTCCAGCATATTCTGAGGAGGAGTTCAAACCAAAATCGGAGAAGGACAAGTTAAAGGAGTTGTTTCCTGGACTGTGCAGACCAGACGATCCAGCCCCTAAGGTAAGTTACTCTTAACACTGTCTGATCATTCATATTGGACTTATTACACTGCTTTGTTAAGTTGAATACTCCGTTGTGATTGGGCAATCAACGTATTTTGCGGACAGTTTTGTCCTGGTACCAGACCGTTTTCCTCATGAACAGACTGATGTTGTCTCTGTCACCATGTCTGTAGGGCTGTCACGATTATGACATTTTGCCATACATTATTTTGCTCAGTAAACTGCATAAATAGCCTTTGTGGAGTTAAAAACAAATCAAGCGGACGGTAATACTGTTCAACAGAACAAAGCGTTAAAACTTCAAAAGCACAATTAATTGTCACAATTAATACCCTTTTCTCTCTTTGAATCTCACAGAAGCTACTGGATGAAGATGATGTGAAAGTAGCAGCAGATTGCATGAAAGAGTTGGAGATGTTTATGCCCAGTGTCAGTGCGTCAGACTCCAAAAGCAGCAAGAGCAGGTAGCAAGATGTTCAAGTCTTCATTTACAGTTGCTTGAGAAATTGGTTCTGTCGTAGCTGTCGAAAGTTATCAGTAATAGTAGGTAATCACGGCCTAGTAATAGGTCGGTGTTGGCCTTAATATGTTCGGTATGAAAGTTCAAGAGATGGCCTGCACAGTATTTTCTACTCCACAGACACCTTTGAAGCAACCAATGCTTCGATCTTGTCAAGTATCTGACAGAACATTGTCTTTTTTTGGGGTGTTTGTGGAGTATTGTATTGTCTATCGCTCTCTTTCAACCCAAGAATGTTGTACTTGTTGGAGATCGAGAAGAGTGGAGTTATTGTTGTGGTTATTTACCGTCTTGATATTTTGTATGGTCATCTGTTGTAATTAAGGACAGTGGGGATGGTGTGATGGGGTCAACGCAACCTGTTGTATTTAGAAGAACTAGACCTGGGCCGGACCGCTGGCGTAGCGGTCCGGGCACCTAGGCTCGAACCTAGGCTCGAACCTGACAGTGTGTCGCAGGTTCGAGTCCCGACAGCCATTGCTGCGTGTCACTCCCCATCACTCTCCCCAAATCCTGTCAACCTACTATAATATCAATAAAGGCATAAAAAAGACCAAAAATACATCTGGACCAGATTTTAACTAACCAGTCACTCTGGTGTATAAAAAATGAGGAGCCAACTTCCTGCATTTAAAAATGTTCATACTTGTCTGTGATACTGCCTAAAGCACTACGTTTTTTTGAAGGCGGTGCAGCCGTTTATATACGTTTGGGGTGTGTGCGCACGCTCGCTTGTTGTGTGGATGTGTGTGCGTCCATAGCATGCATCCAATTTACATTTCTCCATCAAAGAGCATTTCATCTCATTCTACTCTCCCGTAGGTGAAATGAACCATAATCAGCCTCATGTGAACTCATGCGTCTCAAAACGTCAAAACATCCAGAGGCCTGATATTTCTCATGTCATTTGCCTCCCAGGTCAGACAAGAAGAGGCGACACAGCAGGAGTCGTAGCAGAAGCCGAGACCGGGATAGAGACCGAGAGCGTAGAAGACGTCACCGTTCACGGTCCCGCTCCAGATCGGGGTCTCGCTCCAGGGACCGTGACCGTCACCGAGGTGACAGGGAGCGAGACAGCGATAGAGACCGCAGCAAGAGGCGAGAGCGGTCGTCCCGGTGGACTGAGCGATCTCCAAGTCCCCGCAAAGAGAAGGACCGAGAAGTGGACAAAGACTCTAGCCACTGGAAGGACAAACACGTGGACCGGCCTCCACCAGAGGAGCCCTCCGTGGGGGACATCTACAACGGCAAGATCACCAGCATCATGCAGTTTGGCTGCTTCGTCCAGCTGGAGGGACTCAGGTCAGCGCCTATACATACAATGTGGTCATTATGGAATGGCTCTGTAACAGTGTGGGAGGAGGCTGATGCATAATGCATCAATATCGATAAGCCTTCGCAGAATACAGTGAGCGTCTATTGAGGGTGTAACACGTGTACGCTGAGAATTTCAAACGGTCTCCCAGCTTCTTTAACGTTCTAGATTGTTTGAAAACAGCATTACTAGACTGAGTATAATAGGGCTGCTGCAGTTCATTGATTATGTGGATGTGTCGTGCACCAGTGGGCAATCCCAGTGGCAGACCTCCGACCTGCCCACTTTGAATCAGCAGTGAGAAGATGTCTTCTCAATCAAAACAAAAGGCCATAACGGGGTAAACACTATTGTTTAGAGGGAGGTTATGGACTGTTAGACCAGGAACCAATTTTATACACTTGAATATCTATGTGTAACTGTGTGTCCCAAAGACATGTTATCCTGGAAAAGTTAGCTTACTTAACTTACATCCAGTAATTGAAAGGAATTACGTTTTCTAAGAAAGAACAACCAGTATCTTAATTATGTCAAAAGGAAACCTCTCCAGGTAAGGTGTTACAGATATATATACTGTAGAAGAAGTTTGCTGAAGAGGGATTTACACATAGCGTAGCAGCATGTGCACCTTTGTCTTTTCCATATTATTTTCCCCTGGCTTTGGAACTACTAGGGAACTCAATCGAGTGTTGTTCTATTTCTAGGAAACGATGGGAGGGTTTGGTCCACATTTCAGAGCTGCGTAGAGAGGGTCGCGTGGCCAACGTGGCTGATGTAGTCACCAAAGGCCAGAGAGTCAAGATCAAGGTGCTGTCATTCACCGGCTCCAAGACCAGCCTCAGCATGAAGGTAAGACAGCCAAACTGACTATAAAGCAACGTTTTTTACTATGAGAAGGTGACCACTACATGATTAAAATACCACTTTAACTCAATATACTTGACCGGGCTCCCCCAGGGTTTTGTACTTGCTCATGTACTTTTTCCATCTACACTAAAATTCTTCACCATAAATAGCCTATATAAATTGTCACTTTAGACAATTTGTGCAGATACCATGTATATACTTATACTGTATGTTTGTTTGTTTACTGTTGAGTGAGAAAACAATGTTGCACATTAAGCAACTCATCTGGGGACCCCCCAAAATAATGTAATAATAAATGACCTAGAGCATACCTTTACTGTTGCCTGCTAACCTCCAAATTCTCACCTCCCATTCAGGACGTGGACCAGGAGACGGGCGAGGACCTGAACCCCAACCGGCGGAAGAACACGGAGCCTGAGGAGACCTCCATGAGGAATCCTGACCGGCCCACCAACCTCAACCTGGGCCAGGTGCCCGAGCAGGAGCAGGACGACACCCTGGAGCGCAAGAGACTCACCAAGATCTCTGACCCTGAGAAGTGGGAGATAAAGCAGGTGGGATAGCACAGCGCTGGCTTCATTCATCAGCTGCTCTTTGGTGGTGGTGTGTGTAAATAATATTGGTCCACCAATATGTGCGTGTGTGGTCAATAAAGCCAGAAGCCTGTAATTACAAAATGGTCTCATCAGTTGTGCTGAGAACAACCCACAGTGGCACTCAGTGTGCTACAGTGACATAACGACCAATCGGCAGACGGGGACATTTATACAGTTAAGTGGCTGTTCTAATGCTTTTGTGTCCTCAGTGGGTTTGTAGATCGATCGGAAGTAGATTGAACCAGATTTTTAACTTATCCCAAATGTAAGCTGTTCCACAGCCTATGGATGTGTAGTGGCAGTTGTGGTCTCAAGTATGCACATTAGTTCAATGGGGTGCATACATGCATCACTGGGTATGGACTAGTCCTGCTTTAATACACAACTCAATGATGTCTCCCCTTGTTGGGCGTCTCTGTGAAATCAGATTTCTGCATAATGCAGGTTAGAGAGCGGAAGCAATTGAGCGTTTCGATAATGAATTTCTAACCACCTCAACCCTATACTTGACCAGAGTCCCCCAGAGCTCTATACTAGGCGCCTTCTTGTTTTTGCTCTACACTAAATATCTTCGCAGATCTACAAGCTCATACCAGGACACGTCGTGAGCTTGTAGATCTGCTATTTATTTTAACGATCGCCCCCCAGAATAGGGATGCTGGTCTTCTATACTTACCCTACTCGCATATTGTGCTTCACCCTCTTAGCTGTTTCTTTTACAAATGAACGCGTAACATGTTAACGCTAGTTAAATGTGCCTGTTTGTCTTGTGTCCTCAGATGATTGCAGCCAACGTCCTTTCCAAAGAGGAGTTCCCCGATTTTGATGATGAGACAGGCATCCTTCCCAAAGTGGACGATGAAGAGGGTAAAACATTGAATTGGAGCTTTGAATCTCTTGTTGTTTTGTTTTTCTTCAGCGAAGCAAACTAAGATTTCTTCTCTATAATAAATATTGATTCGATCTGGTATTGAATCTTTTTTGAGAGTGGTTGTGGGTTAGAGCCGATATATATCGACCATCAGCACCTGCAATAGACCCCACCCCAATAGTGATTGTCCAATGCTAGCTTTGCAACAGCAATAGATGGAGACAGTGACTTCCAAAATGAGTCTTGAGCTAAATTCCAATACCCCAACTTTCACACTCGCGTCCTTCACTCACGCCTTAGCCCCGAGCCCCGAATTCAACACACCAGAATAATGGAGCTACGTACTTACCTACTACTATACTATTTGTAGTTTTACTTAACCTGCGGTACATGAACACTCCGGGGATAATGTTGTTAATGTAGTTGATTGATATTAGATGCGGTTTCTCCCTCTTTCTTTGAGAGTGATAAACTTTTGACTGTATTTTGTTTGTTGAAATAGCAATGTCATGCGCATATTTGTCCAGTGCATACTGCAGGCCTGATGATATAAAAAGCAAATCCTTTATATCCTTTTATATCCCAATGCAAACCAACATGAGTGCTGGCCAAACGAAGGCTGTTAGTCCAACCTAGGGGGTGGAGCGGTGGGGGGCAGAGCTTAGTGAAAGGTCTATTATGCAGCCGATGTGTTCTAATTTGTAACCACTGTCTACCTGGTGTTCCCATATGGTCATGTCATTATAGGCAAAAATGTTCAAAAGTTTCAAAAATAGCAGATCTACATAACACATCGGCTATTAATGAATCTTATATTTTTTGAAATTCTCTGATCAGTAACAATTGTTTATTTATTTTAACAAAATATCGGTCAAAACATATGTAATTGGTGGTCTAGGACTCTCCAAAAACAGATCGCTATCAGACCCACAAATCTGGCGTCGGTCGGGCTATAGTAATGACTATATTTGTTAGAGTTGTGATACTGATTGACTTTGCTGTCTGTTGTTCAGATGAAGATATGGAGATTGAGCTGGTGGAAGAGGAGCCTCCATTCCTGAGGGGACACACCAAACAGAGCATGGACATGAGCCCTGTCAAGATTGTCAAGGTACTGTACTGGCCAATGTACAGGTACACTGTGTGGAAAATATTGTGTTCACGTCACATGATGCATTCTAATCAGGGAAATTGTTTGTAGGGGTGTGTGTGGTGTGCTGTTTTAAAGAGGTGGCCTGAATTGTGATTGGCCATTGCTAATTACACCCCCCTTGTGTATAGTAGTAGACCACCACCTGTCTCAGTGCACCACCTGAAAGTGAGGAGTTTTACCCGGGAGGGCGTAACTGATGGAGGCACATGCTGTCCCTCTCAGTTGCCTGCTGAACAGGCGCCCAACAAACATGAAAACTCGTTGTTAAAAACCTATGTGATCAGTGTTAAAACTAAACTACATCAATAAAATTAATATTAAAACATCTAAACTACATGAAAGTGCATAACAGTATCGGTCAATGTTGCAGCATATATGGCTTCAAGTGCAAAATAGCATAACAGTATAGATTAGCATACGTAAGTCAATCATTGCCTTTCATAGGCCCGTTTTCAGTAGCCACAGGCCACATATAGTCCGTGTATTATCTCAGTGCTTGTTCATAAGCCTGATGGCAGCCAAGTAGAAAGTACTCCCCAGTCAACATCGCCCTCCCTAACTGCTTCCAAACTGCGAATATGGCTAGTTGTATTTGTTGGCGGCGACCGTGGATAAATGGAACCCGAGTCTTCACTTTGGTGGGCATGGCAGGAACTTTACCCCTGCAGCCCCCCCCCCCCCCCACCTGCATGACACTTGACGCTATTTTAGTAGAGTATGTCTCATCTCTAGGCTGTTAACCAGTCAAAACGTCACACAACCCTGTATAACATACATATACCTATATCCCTTTCCTGTCATATAGAATCCAGACGGCTCCCTGTCCCAGGCGGCCATGATGCAGAGTGCCCTGGCTAAGGAGAGGAGAGAGCTGAAGCAGGCAGCTCGAGAGGCAGAAATGGACTCCATCCCCATGGGGCTCAACAAACACTGGGTGGATCCACTGCCAGACAGTAAGTCCCTTTTTAAACATCAGCTTGATGCTCATTTGAGCCTCTTGTCTAAATTATTATTTTTTGTTATTGTTTTTTTCTAAATCTTATTGTCATTTCTGTGTTCTTTATCTAAAACACCACAGTTCAGCTTTATGTGTGTGACATTAGACTTCCTCAGCAGTGGCAGGTCTGTGGCCCTGAGGGGGGACCAGTGCTGGAGATATCCATCTGTGTCTTCCTGTAGCCCTCTAGTGAGCCGGATGCAGCAGTATGTGCCATAGCGCTGTGTGTGCCCACCATGGCCTGACAGGACCCCATCATCCTGCCAGACCCGGCTCTGACTCAGCTGCTCAGTGGGTTGATAGAATGATAGGAGGGGGGGAACACTTAGTCAATGGTTTTCATTTTTATCAAGCGAATTTCCTCTCTCTGTTATACAGCTGATGGAAGGCAGATTGCGGCCAACATGAGAGGCATCGGCATGATGCCCAACGACATCCCAGAGTGGAAGAAGCACGCCTTCGGGGGCAACAAGGCCTCCTACGGAAAGAAGACCCAGATGTCCATTCTGGAGCAGAGAGAGAGCCTGCCCATCTATAGGCTTAAAGAACAGCTCATTCAGGTCAGTAGTGAATTAAAGCATTGAATTAAACATAATGAACCCTAGCATCCCTATTCTGGGCATGGCATAATAGATGAACATTATGTTCATGTAGATCGGCTATTTACGGCGAAGAGTTTTGGTGTATAGTGAAAGGGGGGTGTGGGGGGAGTATAGAGCAGTGGTTCTCAAACTTTTTCATGTCAAGGACCCCTAAAATGATATGTATTAGGCCGCGGACCCCCATCTCAAACATTTTGTTCCAGGGACCCACAGAGGCAAATATTTGAGTTAAAAATGTTGTCTTAAATAAAATCACACCCTGTGTGAAGTGGGCGGTGTCTTCCTAGCTAACCACAATACTGAATGGAGTCAACCAATATATATGCTTTGATCTGAAAGAGCCACTTAGTGTCAGCATGTGTCTTGCTAGCTAATCACAATACTGAATGGAGTCGATCAATCATGTACAAAAGATAAATACATTTATACATTTACAAAAGATAAATACATTTATCTTTTGTAAAACACACTTTTTAATCTACAAAACCATAACTTAAAAAAAACAATAATTTGTTTTTTTTAAGTTATGGTTGCTTATATAGGGCTATGCACATGTGTCATGTGACACTGGCCAATCACATAGGGCTATGCACATGTGTCATGTGACACTGGCCAATCACAGTCCTGAATAGATTGTGATTGGCCAATCACAGCGCAGGATAATTGTACAAACTTTTAGGGCCGGTTTCACTGCCCAAGATATTTGTACATTTTTCCAAATCTCACTTATAGGGGCGGTTTCACCGCCCAAAAATATATATATCCCAAGGTTTGCACAAATGTTGAAGATTTAAATAAAATTATTGTGACGCTATATTAACACATTTTGCTGGGGACCCCCTGGAACCCCCTCAAGTACCCCTGGGGGTCCCCGGACCCCACTTTGAGAACCAATGGTATAGAGAACCCGGAGATATAGAGTTTAAGTGGTTAAACAGAAATGTTATCGAGAGAATGCTTGCTTCAGTAAGAGTATATGTTGGGTTTTTTACACGAAGGCTGCTTCCTTGTCCTTCCCTTCCAGGCTGTCCATGACAACCAGATCCTGATTGTGATCGGAGAGACGGGCTCCGGCAAGACCACCCAGATCACCCAGTACCTGGCTGAGGCCGGCTACACCACCAGGGGCAAGATCGGCTGCACTCAGCCCCGCCGTGTGGCCGCCATGTCTGTGGCCAAGAGAGTCTCTGAAGAGTACGGTTGCTGTCTGGGACAGGAGGTGAGGGAACCTCTCTCTGTATATCATACATAGAACTAAGGCTGAACGATTAATCGTTTTCAAACCGAAATCGCGATTTGAAACCACGCGATTAGCTAATCGCAAAGGCCGCGATTTTTTTATTTTTTATTTTATCATAATAAATCATTTTAATATTCATATTAATCCCAGAGCACCCGCGGGACTTGTGTCCTTCTCTCCAGAGTGGCTGCCTGCCTCTCTCAACAGGGAGCGAGAGGGCAGCGAGCCCCCCACCCCCTCTCGCTCTGTCCCTTTCTTAGGTCTCCGTCGGAACGGCCGTGTTGCGCAAATCCCTGATGCCGCGCGTAGCGGTAAAACATTATTTTCGGTGCGACACAAGTAGTGTAGTAGTAGTGTTGCTCCTATCTATGTTTGTTTCTGTAAGTGTAACTTATATTTTTCCCATCATTATTAAACATTACTGTTGGATTCTGTGATTCAATGTAAACAATACGATAGAAAGCACTTCCTGGTCAGTGTTGCCAGGTTTTGAGAGAGAAATAAGCAAGCAACCCTGTCTATGAAAACAAGCCCAAAAGAAGCGACTATGAACTGAATCTTTGTCACTTATGTTATGTACAGTGGTGGAAAAAGTACTCAAATGTTGTACTTAAGTAAAAGTATCAATACTGCAATGTAGAAGTACTCTGTTACAAGTAAAAATTGAAAATGTACTTGAATAAAAGTACAAAAGTATTGGTATCAAAATGTACTTAAAGTACCAAAAGTAAAAGTACTAATGTTTGAAAATAGCAGATCTACAAGCTCACAACGCGTCGCATCACGGCGCGTTGTGAGCTTGTAGATCTGCTATTTTCAAATAACCTAGGTATAAAATAGGGCCAAAGTGGTTAATGTAGGTTTTACAATATTATAATTTATATCTGAAAAGTAACTAGTCACTAAAGTTTTCAAATAATTGTAGTGGAGTAAAAGTACAATATTTGCCTCTGAGATGTAGTGGAGTAGAAGTTAAAGTATTGGAAATTAGAAATACTCAAGTAAAGTACAAATACAGTACTTAAGTAAATGTACTTAGTTACTTTCCACCACTGCGTTATGTATTCGAGTTTTTCACTTCCAAGTAGTAGTAGTAATACAATGTACAGTAGGAGAGGACTTTGCCTTGTGAGACAAAAAAGTGTTACATTTTAGTTGAATGTTAATCTACATAAGCTAAATACTGGATATCAGTAAATATGCTTCTTTAGCCATAAGTGAAATACCTACTTATTTCACTGCTGTGAATTGTTAACACAAAAAAGGTAATTATTTGTTTAATTTTATTTGTATTTATTGAACTTCATTTCAGAAAAAGCTTCTCTTCTTGAGCCATAAGTTAATAACTTAACAAGTTCAATGTTGGGTTATTTACAAAAATAAGCTATTTCTATTCCAGCTAAATGTTTAAATATATACATGGGAAAAAAAGTACTTGGAAGATACATGTTGGAAGCAATGAAGCAATTCATATCTTTTACTTCTCATCCTTATTTATTAGGATCTAGAACAGTAAATAAATATAAAATATAAATAGTATGCCATTTGGTAATGTTCCATTACTTCCAATTACTTTTTAAACGTACACAGTGAATACTAAACTGAAGCTTGACTTAAAAAAATGTTAAAGAATTTTTTTTTTTTTAAAGAAAATTTTAAAAATCGCAATCAAATCGCAATATCAGTCAGAAAAATCGCAATTAGATTTTTTCCCAAAATCGTTCAGCCCTACATAGAACTATATTTGTCTTTCGCTGTTGTGTGGCAAAAGAAAGTGCAATAGATGGCTGATGAGTGGTCTTTGTTCTCCAGGTGGGATACACCATTCGTTTTGAGGACTGCACCAGCCCCGAGACGGTGATCAAGTACATGACGGACGGTATGCTGCTCCGAGAGTGTCTGATCGACTCCGAGCTGGGACAGTACGCCATCATCATGTTGGACGAAGCCCATGAGAGGACCATCCATACTGACGTGCTCTTTGGTCTGCTCAAGAAGGTACGCAAGGTGTTCTACAGTATCATTTCTGCAACAGCAGAAGTATATCGGGGACTGAAATCCATTTTTCAAAATGGTGTGAATTCCCCACTAAGATGCATTAACCTTAGGCTACACTCTAGGTTTTACATTGTCGCTCTACTCCAATTTAAAGGAGGTGTGTGTGTCTGAGAGAGAGCGAGAGGACAGGAAATGAGAGATGGACCGAAACTGTTGTAGCCTACAGTTTCGATATTGATTTTAAAGGTCAGTAGAAGTGAGTAGGTCTACTAATAAACATAGCAAACGGAGAGGGGAGGGGTGCTCGTAGAGAGAGGCAGACAGACGCTCTGGAGAGAGCGCCAGCCAGTACAGAGTCCTGCATTCTCCTCGGCTCTTATTACTGTATATAACACATACACTTAATTTGCGGTAATCCATTAAAATATGCGCAATTCTCGCAATCCCATGCCAAAATGCAGGCCCTGAATATGACTGGAAAGTGTTTCAAATATTTTCAATGGTTTCGTGAGATACATTGACAAATGTGTCTCACGAATAACAGCCAAGTATTTCAACTGCTTTTGTATTCATTCTGTACATTCTTAGGAGATGGAGATATTATAGTAGATTTTTTAAAATTACAATATTTCCCCCTCTCAGACAGTACTGAAGCGCCCAGACATGAAGCTGATCGTCACTTCAGCCACCCTGGACGCCGTCAAGTTCTCCCAGTACTTCTACGAAGCGCCCATCTTCACCATCCCTGGAAGGACATACCCGGTGGAGGTCCTCTACACCAAAGAACCCGAGACAGATTATCTGGACGCCAGCCTCATCACCGTCATGCAGATCCACCTGACTGAACCTCCAGGTACCATCTACACATCCTGGAAACAGGAGAGGTGGAAAGCACACTTGTATAGTACATATACACGTACATATCAAAGCACATAACCGCTTAAACCCTAGTGTCCCTATTCTGGCATGTCATAATGGGTGAACATTCTGTGAAAATGGTAGATCTACAAGCTCACAATGTGACGCAATTGTGTGCTTGAGCAATGGGAGCAAGATATTTGGTGTAGAGAGAAAAGAGGAAGGGAGCCCAGTATAGACCCCTGGGGGATCCCGGTCAACAAAGTACATAGGGTTTAAGTGGTTAATCCTTTGGAACATCTCATTTAAAGTTACATTCTGACAACAAATCTCACACACACAAAATATCCAACTTGCAGTCTTGACTTTGCTACAACTCCATATCACTTGAAATTTTTGCTGCTTATCAGTCTTTCACTGTCAAACCTTCACTCTGTCTCCTGTATCCAGGTGATGTCCTGGTGTTTCTGACTGGTCAGGAGGAGATTGACACGGCCTGTGAGATCCTGTATGAACGGATGAAGTCTCTGGGACCTGATGTTCCTGAACTCATCATCCTGCCCGTATACTCCGCCCTGCCCAGCGAGATGCAGACAAGGATCTTTGACCCTGCTCCTCCAGGCAGCAGAAAGGTAAGCTGCGTCTTGTCCAACCATACGGATTTTCATCACAAAACATTATTTAGTTGCGTTTTCTTTTCTCAATAGTAGATGGAAGGTAATCAGGCCAACTTGGTAGTGATGGGCTTGTCATGCTTTGGTGATACGTGGCTTGTTGTACCTGTGTTATAGAAAAATAGCATTTTGACCTTTCTTTGCTTATTTTTTGTGGCACCTAGAGCAAATTGGAACTCACAAAATATATTTACTGAAGCATTTCAGTTCCAGTTGTATATCTTGAGGTACTGATTTTTCAATGTCCCTTAGTTCTTTTAACTAAACCTCGGGTTCCAGTGTAACCAAGTTCAAAATCTAGTGAATGTTTATGTTGTACTATGTAGCTGCTGACTAGCTATGGTAAATTGACTGCATTTATATTGTCAATACTCATATGCACTTTACAATGTACTTTACATTCACACATTCACACACACCGCAATGGTGGAACTCTTACACATTACGTTTTACATGCGGTACACATTCACACACTGACCGAAGAGGCAACCATACCAATCACCAACCCGCTCATTGCTTGCAGTGCAGTTAAGGGTTCGGTGTCATGCTCAAGGACATGCAGTGAGGAACTGGGGATCAAACCAGGAACCTTCCGGCTCCCAGACAGCACCACTGGCTGAGCCACTGCCGCCCAGCTATAGATTTTGTATTCATGTATCACTGTTTAACTGGAAATCAAACACTGAAGGACCATTGATTTTTCTTCAGGTGGTCATTGCTACCAACATCGCAGAGACCTCTCTGACTATTGATGGGATCTACTATGTGGTGGACCCTGGCTTTGTCAAGCAGAAGGTGTACAACTCCAAGACTGGCATTGATCAACTGGTGGTGACTCCAATCTCACAGGTAGGAATCAGTCAGCGCAACATGTTCACCCGAACATCCTCTTAGGCTATGGCATCACAACTGCTGGCGCTACATAAAGAGGGCAATGTGTATCAGTTGTTTTAATAATCTAAACGTGTTTTATTTGATTGATGAATGGCCCAAACAACACAGTTTACAGAGAGCACCCCACCCCAATCTGACAACGTTGTCAGCGGTCTGTCTGATACAATAACCTAGTTAAATTATTAGATCATTAGAAACTGCAGCCGCAATGATCAAAGCTCAGGTCAGGATTATATTACATAAAAATGTATAGATTAATAAGAATTAAATTTGCTATGTCTCTGAAACAGTAAACTTTATAACAAAAATAAATTACAACTACTAGGCTTTTAATAAAAACTGCTGTTTTAAATAACATATTCAACTCTTTGAACACAGTTAGATGTTGGATTGTTTGTGCCTGTAAGAGTGCATGAATAAATCCACTAGTGAGCTTTAGATGTGATAGGCACCTTAACACATTGGGTGCCAAAACCGTATATATACGGTTTTGGCCGTACTAACGTTTTCCCTTCACAGTACCAGGAGATATCATTGTTCGAAGATTCAGACTCCAATCCACTTCCTGGTTAACTTATGACTTCAAAAGCCTGTATCTCGGCTCCTGTGTACTTTTTTTTTTTACAATGTTAATTTAACTATTTTCAACTGGCTGCAACTATGGAACGGATTACCGAATGTTTTTAATTTGTTGATTGTACGAGACCTGTATGTGTGTAATGAGGGGATCACCGTGAGGACGGTGATCACTGAAAATATTTTGTGACTACTTGAAAAAGGTTCAAAAATGGTAAAAAATCCCGGCACTCAACGTATAATATTTTAATAAACCTCTGGCACCCCAAGTGTTAATTTAACTCTTGAGTTTAATATATATATTTTTGTTAATGTTTAGTAAGATGCAAGAGTCATGACGGTACTTTTCAAGGGTTTTAGCTTGCCACAAGCTGGTATAGTGTGTCATTTCTTGTTTTAATACAAAGCATGAGCTATAAATGCCTTGTATTTGTTTTGTGTATCCGTCTAAAGTTTTGCTGAGCAATCATTGAGCTTATTTGATCCGGGGTGAAGACAGTCTTGCTGGTTCCTGAGACTGTATTGATTGAACATGGCTCTTACTACAGTCTCATTTAATCCTACCTTTCTCAGGCCCAAGCCAAGCAGAGGGCAGGCAGAGCCGGCAGAACAGGGCCTGGGAAGACTTACAGACTGTACACTGAAAGAGCCTACAGGGACGAGATGCTGACCACCAACGTGCCTGAGATTCAGAGGACTAACTTGGCCAGCACTGTGCTGTCTCTCAAGGTGAGTGCACTCTGTCTACTGCTTTGCGTTTTAACTTGACTAAATAATTTTGTTCACAAATTTGATATTTAGATTTCTCTAAGTACATTACTTTACCAGCCTAGGAAATACTGCAAGCAACTTTAGCCGTAATTATGTAAATCTGTCTTTATCATGTCTTAGATTTTTCTACTGCATTTTGTGAGGTTGCCTTCTTATCTATGCCCCACTATTTGTCACAATGTCTGAATTTACTCTCTGGGATCAGTAAAGGTTTTAATCACTTCCTGGTTTTGTCCACCAGGCCATGGGCATCAACGACCTACTGTCGTTTGACTTCATGGACGCTCCTCCCATGGAGACACTGATCACAGCCATGGAGCAGCTCTACACACTGGGAGCTCTGGACGATGAAGGTCTGCTCACAAGGCTGGGGAGAAGGGTAAGGAACACGCATCACATGGAAAAAGCAGCCAAATGGCAAAATAAGTTGGAAATTAATATGTCCGTAAAATGTACATCACTTGATATTGCATTTCTAGGATTGATCAATTTTGAGTTCCCAATGTGTTAATGGCCACATTTGTTTTGTTTTGTCTTCTTTCTCCCCCATCTGTCTTCAAGATGGCTGAGTTCCCCCTGGAGCCCATGCTGTGTAAGATGTTAATCATGTCTGTCCATTTGGGCTGCAGCGAAGAGATGCTCACCATCGTCTCCATGCTGTCTGTACAGAATGTCTTCTACAGACCCAAGGTACACATGCCAGGGAATGTCACAGTCTCGATGAGAGATGCGGGTATAGAAATCCATAAGTAATTGATTTGTAGGTTGATAAAACATTTTGTTACTCTTTGTGATTCAGGACAAGCAGGCCTTGGCTGACCAGAAGAAGGCCAAGTTCCACCAGGCTGAGGGAGACCATCTCACCTTGCTGGCCGTCTACAACTCCTGGAAAAACAACAAGTTCTCCAACCCCTGGTGCTACGAGAACTTCATCCAGGCACGCTCCCTGCGTAGATCCCAAGACATCCGCAAACAGATGTTGGGCATCATGGACAGGTACAGAAGCTCTTAAATCATCATTATGGAGAGTGATTTCTTGTCTTTAACAACATACCCAAGATATTTTTTCTTCTTCTTACAAATGTTTGTTCGCAGAAGTAAGAATGTCAAAAGTGGATAATTATTTTCCAGCTCTTAGAAACAATTCCCCATTCCTCTCCTCCACAGGCACAAACTGGATGTGGTTTCATGTGGGAAAGCCACCGTCCGGGTTCAGAAAGCCATCTGCAGTGGTTTCTTCAGGAACGCAGCCAAGAAAGACCCGCAGGAGGGCTACCGTACCCTGATCGATCAGCAAGTGGTCTACATCCACCCCTCCAGTGCCCTGTTCAACAGACAACCTGAGTGGTACAGCAATTCATCATGAACCTTTTTTTGCAAGAGAATATGTATGCAAGTTGTAGCTGTAAAAAAATAAATGGGAGTAACATTTTGTCACTGAGAGAAGCAAGCCTCTATAAGTAAAGACGGCACTTCTAAATGTCATTCTAATTTCCGAAATGATTTATTTTCCACAGGGTTGTGTACCATGAGTTGGTGCTGACCACTAAGGAGTACATGCGGGAGGTGACCACCATTGACGCTCGCTGGCTGGTGGAGTTTGCACCGGCCTTCTTCAAAGTGTCCGACCCGACGCGCCTCAGCAAGCAGAAGAAACAGCAGCGCCTGGAACCACTGTACAACCGATACGAGGAGCCCAACGCCTGGAGAATCTCCCGCGCCTTCAGACGGCGTTAAAGCGCTGGACATGATGAGCGCCGGTGGCTAGAAAGACATGGACACAATCCTATACGTGCTACTATGTCAAAGACAGCAGGATACCACCCCGTACCTGCTATTACTTTAAAGACACAGCGGGGGGCATTGGAACCTTCTGATTGATATCTGTATGTTCCCGATTCTAAACCTCGAGTTCTCCATTCACTCCTGTTGGAACTGCTTACCCCACACCATTTTTTTAAATGTCTATTTTTCCATTCTCAACTACCATTTTTATTGTTTTGGAAAGTAGTTCCCTTTCTTGGGCTGGGTTTCCAACATGTGTCTTAGCATTGAGTCTGTACATGAATAAAGACAATGTTTGGTTTAGTTTCAAAATAGGGTTGCACAATTAATTGCAAGTAATCACAAATCGTGAACTTTTTGTTTCGCAATTATGTAATTGTGAATCTTGGCAATTCATTAAAATGTGTTAATTTGGTCAGCTGTTTTACATTATCCTGGTCTCCTCACCGTTACACAAGGTTTAATATAGCCAGAACAATGTACAACCCATCTCACCTTTCAGGGTCACAGAGTCACGATAAAATCAGTGGCCATTACATA
Organism: Gymnoscopelus braueri; assembly: GCF_963280865.1. Taxonomy (NCBI): domain Eukaryota; kingdom Metazoa; phylum Chordata; class Actinopteri; order Myctophiformes; family Myctophidae; genus Gymnoscopelus; species Gymnoscopelus braueri. Next base: position 29,364,408 of record NC_137617.1, on the reverse strand, counting down.
CTATTTGCTAAAGATCATAATGAGGCATTATCTTTATGTAATAGAAAATAACCTTTTCCCACCAGAAATCAATAATTGTGATGTGATCACAATATTCAGCCAAATATCATTTTAGTCATCAACTTGCAGCCTACACTGACATGCCACGGCGAGCAAACTGACATCGACTGCCAGCCATGTAGCCTGTTGAGTGAAGTGAAGCCAGCCCTACATCCAGACAGCCTCATCATAGGACACTGCATTACATCAGGAAAGGGAGAAGAAGACAATTGGTTTTAAGATGAGTTTTCTATGAGAAGACATTACATACGTTTTATCTAGCACTGTTTTATACTTTGTTGTACTACGGTGTCTCATGTGAAAATAGCTGATCTGCAAGTCGACGTGTTGCATCGTGGCGTGTTGTGAGCTTTTAGATGGGCAATTATTTGATGACAATTTTAGCTTACGACATGCCCAAAATGGGGACGCCAGGTTGAAAGTGGTTAAGGAAAATGTTGCAGCAGACTTGTTTATTTTTGTAAATAATTGTTGCTTAATGTCATGCATAATGCAAGGCCTTTTGGTAGATGACAGAAATTGTAACGGGACCTGAATGCCATTTGTCAAGTCTTTTGGTGTAGGGAGTTGAGACAGATTACATCTTTTTATATATTTTGTAATACAAATGGCACTAGCAAGTGACTAGCAGTATTTCTATAACATTCTGAGATTGCTCTTGTCAGTGGAATTCTGAAATGTGTCATTAAATATTGAGTCTTATGTGTGATTTACTGTGTATTTCGTGATCATTTGTTTTAGATGTTGTCCCTGTTGGGCAGAAACCTTGCATTTCCATATTTAAACTTTGTGTTTTGCTAAATGAATGCCTTCCTCCTACACAACTACAGTCACAGTGTCACAATAAGCAAAAAATAACTGATCTATTAGAAATAATTAATTTAATAAATATTTTTATAAATATTTGACCAATGAAAAGTAACTTAGTAGCTTGTGACTAAATAACTACATTGGATCCATTGGAACACAGGTTATGTTTTCCCATTTCCTGAGAAGTAACAGTTTTGGACATGAGAGGTTTCTACCCCGACAGCAACCATATGGAACTTTAGGTTTCTGTCTGAATTAAAACACCAGATACTCATTACTACATTTTACTGCTGTATAAAACATGCAAAGTTGTGTGCTTATATGATAACAGACCAAGACCTTTATTTATGTCCCCACAGGCCACACATTCCCACCTTTATAAAGCAGTATAGCTGCATTCATCCAAGGATTAAACATTCAGCTAATTGTCAATTTCATTTGCATCAGCTTTTAGTTGTCACTCATTCTCACTTTTGACTTTTAGTTACTCTCAGTGGTGTAATTCAAGTACTGTATTTTGAGGTATTTTTTACTTTACTGGAGTATTTCCAATTTTCTGTACTTTTACTATTCCACTACATCTCAGAGGCAAATATTGTACTTTTACTCCACTACAATTATTTGAAAACTTTAGTTACTAGTTACTTTGTAGATTTTGATTATTGTTACAAAACATGTATTAACCACTTCAGAAAATAGCCGATCTATTTAGCTATATGCAAAAGATTTTTATACATTTGAAAACTTGTGAAATGGGACATTCTGCATAATGAGTACTTTCTACTTTTGGTACTTTCAGTACATTTTCATACCAATACTTTAGTATAATTTAATTCCAGACTTTTACTTGTAACAGAGTATTTCTACATTGCAGTATTGATACTTAACTTAAAGGGATATTTCACTTTCAAATAAAAATAAACATAAAAAAATATATGAAAAATAAATGAAAAAAGTTATGGGAAATTCACGGCCCCCTCATAGAATGCCCTTCTAATCTAATGCATGAGGTGGCCGTGATTTTTCCATTACCCTTTTATTTAATTTTTTCTTTTCTTTTAATATTTATTTTATTTGAAAGTGAAATATCCCTTTAAGTAAAAAAAATGTGAATACTTTTCCACCACTGGTTCCTCTACTACATAAACGTAACAATATTGCCTACTCTATAAAATACACATTATTGTCTCTCGAACAGTTTTATTGTAACGAGTCCGCCCACGGGTAGAGGGCAGCAGCGCTTCGCCCAGCTGGTGGTGTAACAGCTGCAAAACAAAGCAAATGAGAAGAGAATGACTTCCGGGTTGGTAAAGTAAACAGAAAAGAATGGCTGCCTTAGAAGAAATAAAGCGTCTTGAATATCTGTCTCTGGTGTCCAAGGTGTGTACAGAACTGGAGAATCACCTGGGAATAAGCGAGAAGGATCTTGGTATGTTTTGTCGTTTTGTTTCGTTTTTGTTATTTGTCTAAGCTCGCTGCAGCTAACTGCTAGTAACTAGCATTTACTGCATCCAACCTACAGTATGCTAGTTTAGCCATAAGATGCAGGCCTATCTAAGGTTTGTAAGAGTTTGTTCAAATGTCTTTACTAGGACAAACCCCTTGAGATGTACCATCTCCTTTTCGAGGTGGTCCCAAGTCCCAACATAGATACATATTGCGCATCACAATCACTGAATACAAAAAAAGAGAGACAAAAAAAGTAAACATGCCCTGTATACATACACCAGATAAACAATAACAAAACAATGGCCATATTAGGCAAAGAGTTAGGTGAGATTGGATCAACAATTTACCATCAGGTATTGACATTGGAGAGAGTAGGTTTAAACAGTACAGTAGGTTCAATACAGTGAGTATAACGTGATTATTACTACCTCATGATAACAAGAGCAGTCCATTTCAAGGTAAGAAGACAGGGCATCACCATGCTTTAACATAAAAATGGATCTAATGTCAACCGGTAAACTATTCCAGTCTGAAGGAGCTTTAAACATAAAGGCTTGTTTACCAATTGCTTAATCGATTAGAGGGACAGTAGAGCTGAACAGAGTGTCTGACTTGATGATTAGTAGTAAAAGGCACTAGATATTGTTGCAAGTAAGAAGGGTGATTCAAATGAATACGAGTTAGATATGTTGAAGCCAGTGCTTATGTCTTCTTAACGTTTAGATATGGCCTTTGAAGTGTCATACATTGTACAGTGATGGGTGAGAAAAGGACATCCAAGGACAAAGCTTCAGTGTCTATTATATGCTGACAGTGTTAAGTGGAATACACACTGTCTGATTTTGAGGCATTTTGATAGACCGCATCACAATAGTAAAACATTTGAAGTATTAGTTGCACAGTTAGTCTCTTACAAACATTGTAGCAATATCTAGATCGATACAGAACATTGATTCCAAAGTTAATCTTATGGTCTATCTATATGAGATTTAAATGAGAGTTCCGAATATACACCAATATATTTAATGTCATCAATTTTATTCAGAGGAGTGCCTCAGTGCCATCATGAACCGGTTTTGGATTTGAGTTTCTGTCTCGTACCAAAAATCGTGATTAGAATAGCGTTAAACATAGAATCCACGTTGTGTTATCAATCATATGCAAATCAATATGGCTTTCCTTTGCAGCTGAATTCGTCATTAACCTTGCCGAAAAACACGATTCATTCGACGCATTCAAAGCCGTTCTGTTGGAAAATGGAGCAGACTTTACAGTAAGTGTGCAACATCTATTGTGTCACATGACATTGTAACATTGTGTGCGTGATTTTACTCATTCCATGTTTCCTGTTACAGGATACCCTTATTGGCAATTTGCTCAGACTTATCCAAACCATGCGACCATCTACAAGTAAAGGTATGGCAACATGATGTTGTGTCAAACCTACAACAGCAAAATCCTCAGTGTTAATTTACCTTTGACAGCGGGACACATTTACGTGACTGCAAAGACGGAACGGAAATGGGGGGAGGCGGACATCTGCTGTAGTTCTTTTCTCATTTTCAGTGCTTCCGTTGCATAGACTGTATGGCAGAAACATTTATTTTGAACTCTGTCTGTCTCCAGAGACAGACAGAGTACATTTGTGTACTCTAGAGTTACACATGGACAAATGAACACTTAGGATTTTACTGTGATGTACTGTGAATAATGTCAAAACACTGTTTTCTTTTTATCATGATTAAATGAATGTCCTTTCTGGTGATGTGTGTGACAGCACCTCCGCCAGCGAAACCAAAGACTGAGAAGGATAAGCTGAGAGAAGCATTTCCTGGTGCATGCAGGCCAGACGCTGCTGTGTGGCAGCGTGAGGTGAGCATCACTGACGGAGTTAGGGCTGAATAAGACAAGGAATGACTGTTTTTTATCAATTATGAATGGCGTATCAAAATTAGTATTACAACTCTTGTTCAATTGGTGATTTTGTTTTTTATGTCTTTTATTTTGGTTAAAAAATACTTTTTAAAGGAACACTTCACCCATTTTCAACCTTATCTTCATATAATTGTGTGGATCCACTAATGCTCTAATGTGGATCCACTAATGCTCATTATGAGATTATCATTATGAGATTATCAGAAGTGGGCTGTGGACAGTTCAGAAACCTTCCTACCAATGACATCAGTGGGGATTCCAAGCTGATGGAAACTCAGCCTTTGTCCTCGTGGAAAGTTGGAATGTCCCTGGCAGACCAAGGACCGGAATGGGTGGATGGGTTTTGATATATAACGGAAGTGGCTAATGTCACAGAGGTGGTACCATCTTATATTTTATAATGAGAATTAGTGGGGACCAGTTATAATTTAGCCGTACCAGGATTTAGGTGTGTCCTGCCTTAGCCAACTACCAATTCCTCTGCCACATACAATATTCACAGGTTTGAAATAATGTTGAATGTCATCCCCTTTCTCTACCCTTTTTTTAAAATTTTTATCATGCTTCAGTTATTGTTGTGAAGTAAATTTTTATCTCCTGCTTAAATGTTTTTGATTGGCCGGTTGATTTTAGTAAGAGATGCTGTGATGAGCATTATTTTTTTAACCACTTCCTGTCTCTGCTAGATTGCCTCCAGGCTTCCCGATAAAGAAGATCAGATGGTTGCAGCAGCCGCCATGAAAGAGTTGGAGATGCTCATGCCCAGTGTCAGTGGTACAAGCTCTGACAACAGGTGAACCCGAAATACCGCTGAAACGATAGCTCCACCATTTCAAATGATTGAATACCATCACATTAAAACGCGTTTGTGAAGTCCTTAGTTGACATTTGTACTGACTGAATATTGTGACTAGATATCATTTTATACAAGAGCTATTCAAAGTCCAAACTAACAAAACACGTAGTTCTGACCTTGTTTTGAGATTTTTAAAAACCAAGTTACACATTAATTGTATCACTGGACTGAATACGAATCACCTGACTCCGGCCGTATCTTCCGGCCCTCAGGACGGGCAGGGACCGAAGTTGGGAGAGAGACGGGGACGGCGGGCACCACCGGTCCCGTTCGCGGTCCAGGTCGCAAGAACGAGACAGAGACGCCAGCCACAAGCGCAGGAGGAAGCGGGCGTCCCGCTGGAGCGACCGCACGCCGAGTCCACGCCAAGACGAGGACAGGGACAGACACGAGGACCGCTGGAACGACAGACACGTGGACCGGCCGCCGCCAGACGAGCCGGTGGTGGGGGACATCTACAACGGCAAGATCAGCAGCATCATGCAGTTTGGCTGCTTCGTTCAGCTAGAGGGACTCAGGTAAGTCAGAGTTGCCGGGTTGCCTCTAACTACTCCTAAGCCCAAGTATCTCTACACTGTTTTGTGCACAGCAGTGGTTCTCAAACGTTTTCATGTCAAGGACATAATCGTAAATATTTGGCCATGGACCCCAATACAAGATTTGCATTGTAAATCTTTTTCAAATACCGGTATATTCCACATTGTTCCAAATCTTTCAAGTTTTTTTGAGATTTTACAAGCTCACAATGTGTTGCATCGTGACACGTTGTGAGCTTGTAGATCAGTTATTTTCAATTAGCCAATGTATATATTGTTGAACTGATTTTGATGCCATATTAACAAATTTAGCTGGGGAACCCCTGGAACCCTCCAAGGATCCCTGGTTGTCCCCGGACCCCACTTTGAGAACCACTGGTGTACAGTATGTGTGCTTGCTTCACACATTTATTTGTACAAAAGTGCTCCCAATAATTTCCAATCTAATCTGATCACCCCTCATTATTTACTATTGTCTCTGCTATAATGTGGATTTGAACAGTGTCACCATTATCCTAAATGAACAATGCACGTTTGATGTCACTTGTCCTTCAAAGTTCTAAAACGCTGAGCTAAGGTGTCGGCCTTGTTTTTGTCCTCAAACATTTAAAAACATTCTAGCATTTCTTTGCCTGCCCTCAGTCTGACTATGACCGCAGTGTTAGTATAATGGGTTAATTGTGCTGATATCTTACAGAAAACGCTGGGAAGGTTTGGTGCACATCTCTGAACTTCGCAAAGAGGGACGAATAGCTAACGTGGCTGATGTTGTCACCAAAAGTCAGAAGGTCAAGGTCAAGGTGCTGTCGTTCACGGGAACCAAAGCCAGTCTCAGCATGAAGGTGAGAATGTAATGTGTTCATTATGCCTTAGTCTAAAGAGTCTAAATGCATAATGGAAGACAAGACACACTTGATTGCAGTCTTGATATACTTTTTGTGTCTATAGGACTCCTATGAAGTGAGTGCTCTATTTTTCTACTTTTGGTATTTCATCTTTCGCTAGAAGCACCGTCCCTTGGATGAAAAGACACTAAATATTGTTGTAGAGCACATTTAGTTTGAAAACCATTGTAAAACTACCAAGTAAACCAGGTGTTAGTGTCCAGACCAACAGTCATGTGTTAAGAGTCAATTATGTTGCAACATCCTGTGGTAAGTGGTCATAACTGTTAGCAAATTGCCTGGAATAAAATAATAGTAACTAGAGAAATGAATGTGTTTATTGTGCTCAGTGGAGCACATACTGTAACTTCGCTACACTGGGTGTCCAGTCTGGCATCAGTCACTATGACATGACTCCATATTTGGGCATAGTTTCAGCCCGATCCTGCCCCCATTCACTTCCATTATGTAAAATTGTGGGAAAATACATGATGGTACTTCCTTGGCCTACTGGCAGCATGCACAGGACATTTGGCGCTGATTGGTCCTGTGGTTTGCTAGATTAGCCCCAGACAAACTGTAATAATCTCCACCCTTGCCTTTGGCCTGGTGGAGATACAAAATAAATAAAAACACTGTTTATGATAACCACTGCTGACAACAAAGAGCATCCCCACTGGAACCAACATATTTATGTTGTAACTATGTTAGCTAAGCTAGGCAATCTTTTCTTTCTTTTTTTTGTGGATATGTAGAAATGGGGGCATTTGAAAGAAAAACTAGTTTACGCAGTATGAGTCAGTATTCCAGATACTGTGCATGTAAACATAAGAGTGTCGCTGTCCCCTCTCTCAGGACGTGGACCAGGAGACAGGGGAGGACTTCAACCCCAACCGGCGGAGGAACCAGGCCCTCTTTGGGACCGGTGATGAAGCCATGAGGAACCCTGACCGGCCGGTGGAACCCAGCCTGCTGGAGCTGGAGGAGAACCCCACTGAGCGCAAGAGGCTCGCCAAGATCACCGACCTGGAGAAGTGGGAGATCAAGCAGGTAATCCACTGAGCGCGCCGAGGCACAGCACAAATCCATAGATATTTAGGTTTCATTTGAATATTATCCGTGGTGAGCTTGGTCAACATGTGGTTGACCAAGCGTGGTCTTTTTAATCCATCATTAAATTGACATGAGCGAAACTGTGCCACCCCCACTCAGATGATTGCAGCCAACGTTCTGCCTAAAGAGGAGTTCCCCGAGTTTGACGAGGAGACGGGGATCCTCCCTAACATAGACGATGAAGAAGGTACAGAGTACAGACAGTGTTATTTTATTTTATTTTGTAGAATGTTCAGCAGATGGTAATACTGCATAGAAACTATAAAGAGTGGAATATGATGTATCATTCTGACCATGTCCAACAGATCAAGACCTGGAGGTTGACCTCGTTGAAGAGGAACCACCGTTCCTGAGAGGACAGACCAAATTCACCATGAACTTGAGTCCTGTTAAAATTGTCAAGGTATGTTGATCAACAGTCCAACTATATATATATATATATATATATATTAGGGGTGGGACGATATATCGATATCGCGATATATCGCGATACTTTCTCCCGCGATAACTAATCGATATACTGCCGACATTTTTTATTTTTATTTTTTTTGATTGTTATACGTTGTTTTTCCTACTCTGTATTTGTGTAATGATGATTTTGAACTGTTTGGTGCTATTTTATGTGTTTATGAATTGAATACAAGGACTATCGTGATATATCGTTGGTGAAATTTCATGCAATATATCGTGATATCGCAATATATCGATATTTTCAGATATCGTGATATATCGTTGGTGAAATTTCTTGCAATATATATTGAATATCGTGATATCGCAATATATCGAATATCGTGATATATATTGTTATCGTGGGCCTAATATCGTGATATATATCGTATCGTGAGGTACCCATATCGTCCCACCCCTAATATATATATATATATATATATATTTTTTTTTCTTCATTTTTGACAAATGTAGCTAAAGACTATTGACTCAATATGAGTTAACCATTATGATGTGCCACTGAACAACCTTCCATATCTTTTCAGTTTCTGCACACTTTCCTCTCCTTTTCATTATGTCATTGTGTGTTAGAATCCAGACGGCTCGATGTCCCAGGCGGCCATGATGCAGGGTGCCCTGTCTAAGGAGAGGAGGGAGCTGAAGCAGGCAGCTCGCGAGGCAGAAATGGACTCCATTCCCACGGGTCTCAACAAAAACTGGATAGACCCCATGCCCGACTGTAAGGCCCTGGATCATTATCCACTTGTACAGTACCCTAGCATCCGTGTTCAGGGGGCGAACATTTGGTGAAAATGGCCAAGCTCTCAACACGTCACATGTTGTGAGCTTGTAATCGGCTATTTTTGCCAAAGAGATTTGGTTTCGAGGGAGAAAAGGAGTGGGCTTTGGGGGACCCCAGTCAACTACGTATATAGAATTTAAAGCACAATTACACTTTGGCAGAGGTTTGGCTTGTGTAGTTACCTTGCCATGATGCATCTCCAAATATTGGCGAGATTTATTGTGCCGTATATTAGAAATCGATATTCCAAAAATAGCCGCCTTATTGACTTACATTGCACCGTGAAACAGACCACACAAAGCAGTTTGAAGATCCTGATCCAGTCTGGGTCTTCTTCCTAATGCAAATGGCAAAATCAACATGAAGTTGATGATAAAACAATTTCATGCTGGGTTTTTGTGATGTTATATATTATTATATATTATTATATAAACAACGCATATATTGCGTTGTTTTTGTGCTAAAAGTCAAGAGTAACTTTGAGACCTGTTTCACTGTGCAGTGCAAGTCAAACGAGGAGACTATTTGGGATGATCAATTTCAGTAATCAACAGAGCAAGATATCTCACCAATATTTGGAGTTGCATCATGGGAAAGTGACTACACAAAGGAAACCTCTACCAAAGTGTCATTGCGCTTTGAGGTTAATCCCAGCATACAGACTTCGATGTGGCCAGTTCTAATGAGGGTTTAATGGTACTGTGGTACATGACATCTCCGGCTGGTAGATCCTACCAACTAAACAAATATAGTCTTGACTCTTGCTTGACCCGAAGGGAAGCCCACAAGTTCAGCATGAGTTGAGTCAACTTCCCAGACGCACACATTATTACTGAGAAGAAACTCATAAAAAGGAGGAAAGCAAACACAATGGTACATATTTAATCTCAAAAGAAATAAGAGGTCACCCCAGCCTTCATCCATCCTGCGGAGCCAGATGTCCTCTAAGCTTTACAGTAGCTTTCACCTGGAAACAGTGACAGTGACTTTAGGGAACCATTAGAACCCTAGACCAAACGGTTTCTGATTAGCCGTCCATGAACAGACGGGCACGCCCGCAGCACATTTTCCAGCATGAGTTGAGTCAACTGTTCCCTTACGCTTATTATTGCATACAAGAATGTCGTTAAGAGGATGAAAGCAGTCACAACGGACAGATCATATGTAGATCTGCAGGTAATTAATGGCAAAGAAAAGTCTCCCATCACTCCCAGCATCCATCCATCCATCCTGTGGAGCCAGTGCTCCTCCAAGCTGTACAGTAGCTCTCCCCTGGATTACCATGCCGTGGCTGGAGATGATTATCTGCCTTCAGGATGACTTTTAGAGCAGCTTGCGGAGACATAATGTGCTGCATGTCTGCGTCTTCCATAGCCTGAAGCAGAATAGGAGATTATACGAGAGAGAGAGAGAGAGAGAGAGAGAGAGGTGGGGGGTGAACCGGTTCCTTCCAGCCCTGGCACACTGGCTCTGACTCATAGTTTAATACAAAAGGCAGCCTGTTTGGAAGTTAATTATCAGGGCTGTTCGTCTTGGTTATACAAAAACAGTAGTTTGCGGGGGGGGGGTTGGAAGGATCCTGCCGGAAGGTTGCATTGGCTCTAATTCAAAAATAAAAGATGGAATTTGTAGTGATAAACAGGGGGGAAATCAATTCTCTGCATTGACCCAACTGTGTCTTACTCTGAGGGAGTGTCTTGCTCAGGGATATTTAACCAGTCGGCACAGCTTGTGGAGGAGCCCGGGAACAAACCGGCGACCATCCGATTCCCCCGACAGCCGCTTCTGTTCTTACCACGTCACAGATAAATAACTTTTGATTTACGATTCTGTCCCTATCGGGACGTAACTCGAAACGGCGCCGAAGTGGACTTCGCAACGTTCGGCACGGCGACTGGCTTTGCCTGAGGTCGCTCGGCGTTTGCCTCTCGTGGCCCAAGTATGCTTCAGACGACGGGCCTCCGTTGTTGCTGTCCGAAAACAAGTGCTCCCTTACGTTGCACCTCCTACGAAAACGATATAAGCCCCCTGGACATAACGCTAGTATGTCACAGGGACTTACCCCTAAACCAGCCCTTAACCCATTGAGACCTGGAACGCATCCGTGTCACTTTTTGATTTGAGCTAAAAAGCATTATTTTACACTTTGGCTATTCAAAAATAGCAGATATACAAGCTCATAGCGCGGCACCGAGTGCCGCGCTATGAGCTTGTAGATCTGCTGTTTTTGAAAATTCGTGAAAATGTGTGTAAATCTTTGAATATATATATTTTTAAAGCGAACATTTTTAACTCATCATCTTTGCTTCTGGGGGTCCCTGGAACAAAATATTTTGAGATGGGGGTCCGCGGCCAAATACATATACATTTTGGGGTCCTTGACATGAAAAAGATTGAGAACCACTGACATAGTAACATAAGTTTTTTTCAAAAAACTGTTAGGAATTAGATTAGATTGATTAGTGACACTAATCACAAAGGTCACTGAGCTGATGACAGGTTTGCTTTACACTTATTTTATGCCTCGCTCTCTCTTCCCCCATGCAGATGAAGGAAGGCAGATTGCAGCCAACATGAGGGGGATCGGGGCAATGCCCGTTGATCTTCCAGAGTGGAAAAGATACGCATTCGGGGGTAACATAAACACGGTGTCCTACGGCAAGAAGACCGAAATGACCATCCTGGAGCAGAGAGAGAATCTGCCCATCTTCAAACTCAAAGAACAGCTTGTACAGGTGCTTTTTAAAATGTTATGTTCTAATAGCGTAAAAACCTTACTAGAACGACGTCGAAGACTGATAGAATGTACGTGTGAGAGACATGGAGGGAAATCTTCGAATGAGCAAAGGTCAGTGGTCCGTAGCCCCAGTCCACCAATCCATTAGAACAGGGGTTTTCAACTGGTGGACCGTGGAGGTATTGCGTGTGGTCCCTGATCATGCATTCAGTAATGTGAAGATGTGTCCGTGGACAATTGATTGAGGAACAGTCTTATAGAGGGTTATGTGTATTTTAGTTCTTATAACTATAATCATACAGTGTTATAAGCTGATTATAATGTATTATAGACATGGGATGCATAGCAAGTGTTACCAAAAACACTAATCTTAGCCCATATCCCCACCCAACACAGCAATGGTCCCCTGGTTGATTCTTATTCAGGGTGGTGGTCCCTGGTTCACCATCAGTTGAAAACCCCTGCATTAGGGGTCCCCTAGCTATAGTAAGGAACCAAATGGACTCTTAACTCCGAAAGTGTACCGTATAAATTAAGCTTAATGAACCCTTTGGCTCCATTTTGTACACTCTGAGATAAAAATCTTATCAAAAAGCGGTCTGTGGCCTAATGCATATCCTTGAAATTAAAAAGGTTGAGAATCACTATTAGAACACCCAAGGACATTTATTCTATCAACATATTTCTGCCTCCAATCAAATCTTTTTTTTGTCTCTTTACAGGCTGTCCATGATAACCAAATCTTGATAGTAGTGGGAGAGACGGGCTCCGGCAAGACCACCCAGATCACCCAGTACCTGGCTGAGGCCGGCTACACGGCCAGGGGCAAGATCGGCTGCACTCAGCCCCGCCGTGTGGCCGCCATGTCTGTGGCCAAGAGAGTCTCTGAAGAGTACGGTTGCTGTCTGGGACAGGAGGTGAGTGAACCTCTCAGACTGTACACTAGATGAGAGCAGCCTTTTAGCATTGTAGTCGGACATTTTTTCCCCCTCTCTGTTTAAGCATCGTGTTAGCAGTGTCTGTCAATACCACTTTGGACCAACCAGGGAATTTAACGTAAAGTAAATGTTACTTGAAGATTTTCACTTGACATGCCCCAAATACGGACAACAGGTTGAAAGTGGTTAACTGTTGCAGCCCTATTTAGTCTAGGACCTAAGATATGTATGCACTTAATTTAGGAGAGAATATCTCAACTGTTCTTTGCTAATATGACCCCAGGGAACAACTTAGAATCAGAATCAGCCTTATTGTCACATCACAGGTTTACAGAAGTAAAAAAGTGGGTGAAATTCGTTTTCCTGCATAGTTCCCATTGTATCGTTATTTCCATAGAAAAAAAGAAGGGGAAGAAGAAGAGGTGGAGGGGAGGTCAAGTGGAAAAGGAGATCAAACAACAAATAGACAAAAGAACAAATAAAACCAAACAAGTGCAGGGACAATGGTGTTGAATGCTGAGCTGTAGTCCACACATTTATTTTAGGAGAGAATATCTCAACGGTTCTTGGCTAATATGACCCCAGGGAACAATTTAGGAACTGAGTAATTCTCTGTCCAGGACGAAATAATAGAAAATGCCCTTTTTAAAATGACCATACCCGGTGCACTACTTCAAACATGGCTCTATCTTCTAAAACTGTTGGAGGTGCTCAAAATGTTCAGAATACTCTGTTTTGGGAAACCTAGAGTGTAACATTTCAAATGTTATATTTTATGACAGAACAGCTAAAATAAACTACTAAAAATTGTCAACTTATTAAAGTCCAGGCCTATAGGAATATTCTTGTCCCAGGGCATGCTCTAGTGATTTAGCAAGGGTGCCTGAGCCAGCGGCCTTCGGGGTCATCATAGTGACCAAATCCAATATGGCTGCCAGGGTTTTGGATGTAACGTTTGAACCACATGAGCTACGAATGCAAACTTGGTGTCTGAATCATGTTTTTTGACAATTACAAACATGTTCCATTGCTTATCTTTATGATTTTAATCTATCTCTAGGGGACTCTTAATTTGCTTATCACTAATATGGCCACTATGTTATGAAACAACCAATGTATCTTATAGATGTAATTTTACTGAAACAATAGAATGATTTAAGAGTAGAACTCATTCCTAATGATACAGCTACAGCTAGTACAGTATATGCAACAATGCTCAGCATAAACTGTAATACTATATACAGTAGTATTACTATTCTATACACCTTTGACCAGTATGATATCATACTAGTTCATACAGGTTTGGTTTAGCTCAGGATAGACAATTCATATTTTTCCTGTCCTTTATAATTGTGTAGGCTACATGAGAGAACATTAAACGATAACGTAGATAGATACAGTGAGTGTGTCCTACTACAACACTACAAGGGACATTCAAATATAAAGTTGACATGCAGCGGGGATATCATTGGAGGCAGCTGTGCATAATTGATCAAATAAGCAACACATTGCAAGTATTTCAGTGCTGATTAGACCACCTTACATTGTGCAACAGAGCCATATGAATATGTTTTTAGCATTTTAAATTCCATATCATCCTTCAAGAAAACAACATATGATAGTTTAATTGACGACATCAGACTGCGTGCTGCTGTACAATTCTGTAGACAACTTTAGTCGGCATGAGATCATTAAATGACTCACCTGCTGCTATGTAGGACGAAAGAGAACACACTTGTTCCAAAGTGTGTTGGCCTACATTCATCATAAATATGAAGTTTAATCCATGTCCATGACCAGCGGAGTGGTAGCGGTTCCGGTAGGAGACACAAAGGAGACTCTTTGTGTCTCCTACCGGAACTGCTGCTGGTCATCAAATTATTGGCTTAGGAATGCGACAAAAGCAAAAAAATATCCATGAATTCATGTCTCCATGGGGTAACTAATCGAGGTGAACTATCCCTTGAACTATCCCTTTAAAGGGAGGGAAAGGGTAGAAAGGACTAAAGAAATTGGTATATATTTTGGGGTGATTAAGGAGTTAACACATTAAAACCGGGAAAAAGCATCAAAAGTAGCAGATCCAGAAGCGTGAAACGTGGTGTGAAGCGACGCGTTTCGAGCTTGTCGATCTGCTACTTTTGATGCTTTTGTATTTGAATCCTGAAAAGTAACAGTTTTAGACGTTTGGTTTACACCTGACAGAGACCATTTGTCTGCAATCAATTAATTGCATAAAATAGAGGGGGAACCCAAATGTACTTCTAAATTAGGTATTCTAGTGTTTTAGGTCTTAATTTTGTTCTTTGCTTGTACGGAATGACAATACAACTCCTTGAACCTTGAATTGGTCCACCTCTCTATTTCACCAGATCACCAAAAGTTGCCAAAACAGAAACTGAAACTAAAACGGAAGAGAGCCAGAGGAAAAAGGGTGGGAAAGGGTTGGAAAGCGTGGGCAGAGCGAGGGAGGTATAAAGCCAGAGCTAAAGGGCAGTCAAAGGAAGTTACACAGCAGATGTCAACTCACAACCATCATTGTATGGAATACAGATTCTAATCTCTCCTTCTCATGTTTTCATTCACTTTGCTTTACTTACTTAATTTCTATCTTACATTGATTTTTGTGGAGTGCATCTGGAAACATTCTCATCGTTAATATGGATAAGTTCCAACCCTTCCTGAATTTCTTCATGACACAGAAGACCATCATTGGTTACGGTGTCATGGCTCTGATAACCGTCGGCGGTGAGCATATCTTCTCCGTGGTCTCCTTTAATTGTCCCTGCAGCAAAGAAAACTTTTAATATGGGATGACTTTCCTGTTTGGTCCGGCGGCAGTGCTTCTGATTCTTGGCCTTTTCTTCAGCACCAGACTGTGGTGGATCTACACAGAGTGTTGCAACCGCAGGAGGGTGCAATGCAAATGGCAATGGGAAGACTGCAAAATCTTCGTTCGTGCCAGTGTTGTCCCTATAATATGGCTGTGTGCAGCTCTGTTAAACGGCACCATTTACGAGTGTTCTGCCAGCGGCATGAAAGGGTATTGTTTAAACAAGACAGAACATTGTCTTCAGGAGTTGGTCAAACTGCCCTGCGACAAATCCAATGGCAAGGAGCAGATTCTAAGGTTCAGGGCACACTCACAGGTAAGCACTGCTCTGCGTCTTGAATGAAATGTGGGCATTAATTTGTGAAGCACAAGCACAGATTGTGCAGGATTGAGTTAAAATATCAGATTAACCTCATCAGCATAACATTTTCTTTATGTCCATTCAAGCTTCAATGCTAATATGTAAGCGGGTGCTCTTTCTATTCATCCACAGATAATGGGCTGGTTGCTCATTATTGGAGCTGCCATTGTTGGTCTCCTTGTCATTTGCTGCACAAACTTCTGCTCTCAGGAGAACTATCCCCAGCGTGCATACAAGAAACACTATGCAGAGAAAATGAAGGAGCACTTTGATGCCTTCGCTGTGGACAATGCCAGCAGGCTGGCCAAGAGCCAACTCCAGAGCTTCTTTGAGAAACACCCGGACGCGTTTCGTAACCCCACCAATTGGGAGGACATCTCACCTTACAGCAGGCTGATTGGAGGGGATACAGACCCAGAAAAACTGAAAACCATAAACACAGAAAACCTGGGGATAGACAATGAGATGTTTGAGACACCAACATGAGAGCTCAGATTTACGCCCTACCACCAGACATCGAACGGCTCCCCATCCTCATTCAAAACCACTGTAAAAGAGCACCTGTCTACAATTTACAACTGGACCTAGTTAAATATGTCTCAGTTATTACTATCATACTTTCATGTACTGGGCTGTTATTGTATCATTTGGGTTCTACTCATAATATATCGTTTCAATAAAATGACATCTGTACACAGGTTATTTGTTTTCTCCAGTTTGATCTTAACTCATTCCCACAACTCTGCACTCAAGCTGGATGAAACTTTTTTGGTATAGTGGCCATATTTGTAATAAGCAAATCAGAGTGCTCTAGATAGATTAAATCATAAATATGAGCATTCCAATTTGTTACTAATGCTCAAAAAGCATAAAATAGACACCAAGTTTGCATTTATAGCCCATCTGGTTCAGAAGTTGTAGTTAAAACCTTTTTCAGGTGGTGGCCTGGGTTACATAAATGTTGGTGCTTTTAGACTGATTCACACAAAAATATCCCTATGGCCCTGGACTGTAATAAGTTGGCAGTTCTTTTTGTGTTTTTTATGTCATAAAATATTTGTCATAAAATATCAAATTAGAAATTTTACACTTTTCTATGTTTCCCTAAACATGAGTATTCCTAACATTTTGAGCACCTCAGAAAATCTGTAGCTCCAACGGTTTAGCAGATAGAGCCGTGTTGGAAGTAACGCACAGGGTATGGTCGTTTTTCTGGTATTTCGTCCAGGATAGAGAATCGCTCACAGTTCCTAAGTTGTTCCCTGGGGTCATATTAGCCAAGAACAGTTGAGATATTCTCTCCTAAATTGAGTGCCTACATATCTTAGCCAGGTCCTCTACTAATTAGACTTCACGTCTATTTTTGATTAGGGTGATCATACGTCCTCTTTTACCCGGACATGTCCTCTTTTGGGGGGCTGTCCGGCCTGTCCGGGTTTTTTTTATAAAATCCTTCAAATGTCCGGGGTTTTGAGCGTTTGGGTAGCGTGTACTGTATCTGTGTATCAGTAGGGGGGAACGTATCTTAGCAACAATGTTTTTCTGGCTTGTTTTTGGAGATGTTTCCTTATTTCTCCCACGAGACTTGGCAACACTGCTGACAGTCTCCAGCACATATGTCAACAAGACACATACACACACACACACACACACTGGACAGCACGGACATCGCGCTGCTTGTCATTCATTGAAAAAAATCTACACTTCTGGAGTACATTTTTGGAACCAAATTAACCGAATTAAGGTTACAAAACACCCCCAAAAATGTAACCAACCCAACCCGCAAATTTTCGTACGCGCCGGAAACTCATGCGTGAGGTGTCCTCTTTTTGGGAATTCAGAATATGGTCACCCACATTTTTTTTGATACCATATTTAAATACTGTATTAATTTTTTTTTAAGAAAAATAAAGAAATGTCATTTTTATTAACTATTGCTTCCCTATTTTTCTTTTGAGGTGGGCTACACCATTCGTTTTGAGGACTGCACAAGCACGGAGACGGTAATTAAGTACATGACCCATGGTATGCTGCAGAGAGAGTGTCTCTTAGACCCTGATATGAGTCAGTACTCCCTCATCATGCTGGACGAGGCCCATGAGAGAACCATCCACACTGACGTGCTGTTTGGCCTGCTCAAGAAGGTATGCGTATGATACATGCGGTAGTTCAACTGTACTGGATATGTTTGAGGAAAGCTAAATAATGTTCCTATGGTGTTTTACTGATGTTTAGTTGTCGATGCCCATTGCACAGATCAGTCAGAAGATAATCTTTATATGAAATGCCTGTTGAAAATAATGGTGTACCCAGAGTAACTAAGATATTGTACAGTCCCAATTATTTATGGACAGTTATGGATAAATGGATAACATTTGTGTCCCTCCAGCCTTCTTTAGAGACACATTGAACACCTAAAACATTTAGTCCAAAAATAAATTCCACAATTCTATTCACATTCTATATTATCCTCTCGTGTGTGGAATCGTTCTTAGAGAGTGATGCTGAGTTCTAATTCCTTTGTCCATATGAAATCAAATGTAAATACCGCACACTCTCTCTTAGACTATACAGAAACGTAAGGACTTGAAGCTCATAGTGTCTTCGGCCACACTGGACGCCGTCAAGTTCTCTCAGTACTTCTACGAAGCGCCCATCTTCACCATCCCTGGAAGGACATACCCGGTGGAGGTCCTCTACTGCAAAGAACCCGAGACAGATTATCTGGACGCCGGCCTCATCACCGTCATGCAGATCCACCTGACTGAACCTCCAGGTAACATCTACATCCTGGAAACAGGAGAGGTGGAAAACACACTGGTGTTCCACGTTTGTCATTGAGACCAAGGGCAGGCATACAGCCGTGCCCGAGGTTGGATAAGAAGATAAGATGGGCAATGACGAATGCAGAATAAACCTTAATTAAACTGAATTGGCCGGGGTCCCCCAGGGTTCTATACTTGGTCCCCTCAATTTCCCCTCTACATCAAATTAGAGCATTTAACCATATTATGAACCCTAGCGTCCCTATTCTGTGGGCTATTTCCAAGGGGTGGGACAGGCACCCGCGGGCACCCAGGCACCGCGGCTTAGGATTGTGGTCAGTGGGGGGACCAGTGGCTTCCAATGTAAAATTCGAGTCACTTCCTGACTTGCCTACGTAATTGGTGACGTTTGGAAATACGAGTCAAATGGGACCGTGGCCAGACTGAGAAGCGAAGTGAGAAGAAAAAATCATCCGAACTGAGCGAATCAGTTTTTTCTTGTGCCCAGAATAGTGACGATAAAATGTGACAAAAATAAATGCAAAGTTTAATACCCATAAAGGCTACAAATGAGGTACTGTTTCAATTTACAAACTTTAACATCTTATTTATAATGAAACATGTTTAAATTAATTGTATAGTTTCTTTTGCTCTGGTAATCCACTCTAAATCTACCCCTCCAGTTGGATTAAGGTAATCCAGATTTTTTGGGGGGGATCAAACTGATCCCAATCCTATGTTTTTGTTTTGAACTACCCGTTTTCAAGATTTGGTCCAGATTAAAGCATGGATTTGATTTATTGATCTGATCGGATATCAGAGTGATCCCAATCCAGATTTTGGGTTTTGAACTACCCAAAATCCAAATCTGATCAGATCAGAAAGTTTTGAACTTGTTGGCCGGGATAGGGTTTAAGTGGTTAAGTGTGCAGGCTCCCTTTTAGTTTTTCAGGCTTCCAAAAGCTGTAGTCAAACCTTCCTCCATCTCCTCCTGTGTCCAGGTGATGTTCTGGTGTTTCTGACCGGTCAGGAGGAGATTGACACGGCCTGTGAGATCCTGTATGAACGGATGAAGTCTCTGGGACCTGATGTTCCTGAACTCATCATCCTGCCCGTATACTCCGCCCTGCCCAGCGAGATGCAGACAAGGATCTTTGACCCTGCTCCTATAGGCAGCAGAAAGGTAAGGTTAGGGATGGGAAAGAGCTAGGGATGGGTCATGGGTATCATATAAATATTTTCCATACTTGATTTTGGTTAAAATTTGATGTCTGCCACATGCTGTTTCCAAAACACGTTGTTGGTAAATGAACGCTGACTTAATTTCAATACATAGAGTCAGTTATTATATTTGACCATATATATTATATCCCAAGACCTTATTAAATCCTTGATGACGGATAAATCAACACAGAACCAGTCTCAACCCTGATTCTCATACCTTTTCTATAGATTTCAGTTCTATCATTCTCCACTTTGTTCTCTTGCTTGTAGGTCATCATTGCTACCAACATCGCCGAGACATCTCTGACCATTGATGGAGTCTACTATGTGGTGGACCCTGGCTTTGTCAAGCAGATAGTGTATAATTCCAAGACTGGCATTGACCAACTAGTGGTGACTCCTATATCACAGGTAGGCTAGTTTAACAGGATGCTTAACTTCATGAATCAAGGTACTTTACTATTATCTTACTTAACTCATTCACTGCCACTGACGTAAAAAACGTAATTTGTCCCGTTTACCAATCCTGCCACTGACGTAAAAAACGTAATTTTCTTTTTTTGAAAAAAATTATTATTTTTTTTTTTTAGTTTTTTTTAGTTTTTTTTTCAAATTTGACCCAAAGACCAAGGAGATATGATTTGTTAAAGATCTACACTCCCATCCACTTCCTTGTTAACTTAAAACTTAAAAATTCTGTATCTCGGCTCCTGAGTACTTTTTTTTTTAAATGAAAAATCTCTGGCAGTGGGCAAACGCGGCCAGCAATAATTGTGGCAGTGAATGAGTTAATGGCATAACCCATTAAAACCTGGGAAAGCATCTGTGTAATTTTAATTTCTTTGGCTATTAAAATATAGCAGATATACTACAAGCTCATAGCGTGTCACTTTGTGCCATGCCTATGAGCTTGTAGATCTGCTATCTTTTTTAAAATCTTTTTTTTTGTGCAAATATCAGGTATTTTTAACTACAATCTTTGCTTCTGGGGGTCCCTGGAACAACATATTTTGAGATGGGGTCGGTGGCCAAATACATATAATTTTGGGGGTCCTTGATATGAAAAAGTTTGAGAACCACTGATAAAGCGATTTTTCAGAAAACTGTTAGGATTTAGAAGACATTTGTAGAATCGGCCTCAGGTCTTAATGGGTTATTGTTGTTTTTAAACCATGCATCTCCAATTTGTTGAATAGAGTTAAATGTGATCAATATAGTCTTAAGGGTGCTGTTTTGTTTGACTAATACAAAATGGTAAACGTTTATCTTTGTATTTTTCAGGCCCAGGCCAAACAGCGGTCAGGCAGAGCTGGTAGAACAGGCCCAGGAAAGTGTTACAGACTGTACACGGAGAGAGCCTACAGGGATGAGATGCTTACAACCAATGTGCCCGAGATCCAGAGGACCAACTTGGCCAGCACTGTGCTGTCTCTGAAGGTACACAGTACATGTTACATAGGATTGGTTGACATGACAATATTTTAGCTAAATTAAATCTTAATTAGGATGTCTGGGACATTCAAAAGTCTTTAGCTTAGTTTTCCATTCTTTGTCTCATTGCACTAAATGTAAGGCTTTGTAAACCCTCTTTATGTCTACCAGTATCAATATCACTCCTGCACTGATGTTTCTTAAGACAATTCCCGTATAGCTACTGTGATGCTGATTCTTATTCTGTAGAAACAGAGGAGGGGAAAGCAAGTCATGACAGGATTTGATCTCACGTCCATCACTGAGCCAAACTTTGCTGAACTACGAGTTCCGCATAATTAATTTGCCGTTAGGTCTGCAGCTATCGATTATTTTCTTATGGTTAGTCTGTCGATTACTTTTTCAATTACTTACTACCTGCTGTCCTTTCTTCACCAGGCCATGGGTATTAATGACCTGGTAGCGTTTGACTTCATGGACGCTCCTCCCATGGAGACGCTGATCACAGCCTTGGAGCAGCTCTACACACTGGGAGCTCTGGACGATGAAGGTCTGCTGACGAGGCTGGGGAGAAGGGTAAGGAACAGGGGAACATCCATGTTGCGTATAAGATTTGTGAACACATCAGGTAAATGTAACTGGATATGCTGAAGACTTACTATATAATGGGGAAATTCTGAGATGCAGTCAGACTCACTACTTTGGAAGCAGATGTCAGAAACAGAACTAAATAGACTAGAGGACATCCTAAAATGTCCCATATATTGTTCATGACAGCTGAAATAATGTAATCTATTCTGGGGGGAAATAATGTTATAGAAGCAGAAAATGCAACAAATATGGCCTTGTTAGATCTATTTACCCCTTAGGCTTGTCAGAAGCACAGCACACTTGGGTGACACAGACAAGTTGTTAATCATTTCCTGGAAATGCCACTTAAAGCCATGTATTGCCCTAAGTAGGGCTAAACTATTTTGGAATAAATGTCGGGGAGAAAAAACCTGGAGATAATATCTGATAAACCAACATGGTTGAATTTTTTTTTTTTTAAACTGTTACCATTAGTTTTCTCACATTTTTGAATGGAACCAACTTCTGAATCAAAAGAGATTATTGTCCCAAATTGGTAATTTGGTTTCCTGCCGTAAGGCATCAGACACAATCAAGACACATGGACACGTACAGTATATAGTAGAGATGCGCGGATGGCCTCTCATGGTCATCCGAATCCGCATGTACAAATTAATTATCCATCCGTTATCCAACCGCAATAATTATATCATCCAATTTTAATATCCGCATCCGCACCAACCGTTTTTCCCGTATGTCAAAATATTATTATTTTCTGGTATTCCCCGTTAGTTTTAGTATTAGTTGTGCGATGCGATCACAAAATGCATTGATTTAGCCTATGGAATGTCGGTGCGTCTTTTTTCTTTTTTTTAAACCGGTGCTGCGCTGAACATACAGAGCGCAATGCTCTGCTGCGCTGAACATACAGACTCTGTGCGGCATCCAACATACAGAGCGCACTGCTCTTCAGCGCAGCACAGCAGCACCGGTTTAAAAAAAAGAAAAAAGACGCACCGACATTCCATAGGCTAAATCAATGCATTTTGTGATCGCATCGCACAGAGGCTGCTCTACACACTCACACAGACACAAGCACGCAGAGATTTAGCTATTTTATGGATAGATATCATTAATTTATTTACCGCAATATTTCACCCGCGGTTTATCCGATATTAATTAATAATTATATTTGATTGACCCAAATCCACCCAAACTGCGGTTAACTGCGGCAACCGCGGCTAAAACCGCGATCCGCGCATCTCTAGTATATAGGGTGGCTGTGGCTCAGGAGGCAGAGTGGCCGTTTGGGAACCACAAGGTTCCCAGCTCAATCCCTGGCTGTTCCTGTCTTTGTGTTGAAGTGTCCTTGAGCAAGAACCCCACTGAACGCCTAATGAGCAGGTTGGAGCCGTGCATGGTAGCCTGCACCATCAGTGTGAATGTATGGGTGAATGTAACAAACATCGTAAAGCGATTTGCATAAAGGCGAAATAGAAATGCAGACCATTTAACATGTCAAGAAAGACCCAATGAATGAATGGTGTAAAGCAGCGGTCTTCAACGTTTTCAGGCTGAGGACCCCCTAGCTGAGAGAAATGAAGCAGGGACCCCCTCTATATTGTATAAAATTGTGTTTCAGATTAACTTTTCTTTTTTCCCTCTACACCAAACCTCTTTGCCAAAAATAGTCAATCTACAAGCTCACAACGCCTCGCGTGAGCTTGTAGATCTCCTCAAAATAGGGACGCTAGGTTTCAAGTGGTTAATGTAAAACTCATATCACACAAAGATTTGGTGGCCTCCCTGTAGTAACTCTAAGGACCCCCTAGGGGTCACGGACACCCTGTGCATGCACTTCATCGTGGCTTGTGTGTGTGTGTTTCAGATGGCTGAGTTCCCTCTGGAGCCCATGCTGTGTAAGATGTTGATCATGTCCGTCCATCTGAGTTGTGGTGAAGAGATGCTCACCATCGTGTCTATGCTGTCTGTACAGAACATCTTCTACAGACCCAAGGTAATGCACAAAAAAATAATAAAAAAAATACCACTATTATCTGTTGCCTCTAGCCTCCAGTGTTAGCTGTAAGTAATGCTAACTAGATTAATTTGTGAATGGGCTACTACTGAAACTGAGAAGAGCGTAAAAAGAAAACCTGTTTTACTTGTTATCAATAACATGGCAAAGATTAAAAACACTGAAGGCCAGTGATGTTTAAGCTCCAATGTGCTGTGGAACAAAGGGAAAACGGTAAAACAGTCACATTGTTCTTTCTACAGGACAAGCAGGCCCAGGCTGACCAGAAGAAAGCTAAGTTCTTCCAGCTTGAGGGAGACCATCTGACTTTACTGGCCGTCTACAACTCCTGGAAAAACAACAAGTTCGCAAACCCCTGGTGTTTTGAGAACTTCATCCAGGCACGCTCCTTAAAGAGAGCCCAGGACATCCGTAAACAGATGATGAGCATCATGGACAGGTATCCCACACCGGACATGTGTCTTGTTTAATTTAAATCTTGCAGTTTTTGTTTTTTAAATTCAATGGTATTCATTGAAATGTTTGATGGGGAAAAAAAACTATGTATACTGTATATCTATGGTAGGTGGCTCATGTACATTTAATAGACAAACTTTTGACCCGCAAAGACATTTTATTAAAGCTTCACCCAGCTGATGGCTGCTCAGATGGTCATGATGAGCGCTCTGGGACAATTGGACATGTATACTGGGTGGACTGGGGGTTAATCTGTGACCTTCAGATTAGAAGAGGGCCTTCACCCATTAAACTATGGCACCCAAATGTGGCTTCACCTTTCTCAGACATAAGCTAGATGTGGTATCCTGTGGGAAAGCTGCCATGCGGGTCCAGAAAGCCATCTGCAGCGGTTACTTCAGGAATGCAGCCCGCAAGCACCCTCAGGAGGGCTACCGTACCCTGATAGACCAGCAGGTGGTGTACCTCCACCCTTCTAGTACACTCTTCAACCGACAGCCAGAGTGGTGAGTCTACGCTCATTCCATGATGGGAGGGTTTGGTTACATTTTTGTAAGAAGCAATGTGATGAAAACTAATGTGATTATTAGCTGAACATTGGTCTGTTCAAATACGTTAAAGGAGTAGTTCACCCAAAAAATTACTTATTTTCTATCAATTACACACCCCATGAAGCCTTGAATTCATGGTGAGATTTTTTTTTTTTTGTCGCATTCCTAAACCAATAATTTGATGACGGTAGGAGACTTAAAGACTCAGTAGTAGACTCAAAGAGTGAATTCAAGGCTTCATGGTGTGTGTAATTGATAGGATGAAAGTCATTTTTGGGGTAAACTAGTACTCCTTTAAGATACCTTGAGATAGTGGTACACTGATTGTCTCAAGTTGTACCTGTAATCAAATGTTTTTTTATTTGACACAAAATATTGCTATTTTAGTTTCCCTCCCTTAAAAAATAAGTTGTCATTTTTTCCACATTCTATAATCCAAGTTGTCTTTACTTGTCGGCTTGATAGATTTTTGTTTTTTTCTGATTTTTCTGATCTTAAACCCCCTTTGGATTTCTTATTGTTTTTATCGAAATTATTTTTTGACATTTTCACAAGTTTTTTTTTTCTCCCTTTCTTTCTTTACCTCGCATCTGTGCCCTTTCATTATGGATGCAAATGAATCATAATTTTCACCCATTCCCCTCTATATGATCCGGTTCCCCAGGCTAGTGTACCATGAGCTGGTACTGACCACTAAGGAGTACATGCGTGAGGTGACCACCATTGACCCACGCTGGCTGGTGGAGTTTGCCCCGGCCTTCTACAGAGTCGGCGACCCGACACGCCTCAGTCGACAGAAGAAGTTACAGAAACTGGAGCCTCTCTATAATCGCTACGAGGAACCCAACGCCTGGAGGATCTCCCGCGCCTTCAGGCGACGCTGATCAACCGCCTTTTGCAACTCTGTTACCACAGGGACATACAGTGGGTTCATATTGAGAGCTGCCAGCTGACAACATTTTGGACCCTTTTCTCTAAGCAGTGTTTAAGGTCATGAAATATAATTTATTTTCCTTTTGTTGAAGTGATACTGTCCTTAATTGAAACTGTATCCAGTTGTCAGTGTTGGTATACTCTATGAAACACTAGTTTTGACGTTTCACTTCAAACAGGGAAAAAATACAAACATGGCTATTGACTACATTTCATTTGTTCAGTGTCACCAACTGGGTCTGAGACCGTTTTCTGTTAAATCTGAAACATTATTTTCCTCCCAACATCAGTATAGCTCCTCCTTGTTTTATTTTTGTTTTTTTTTATTTTATTTCTTTACCTTAAATAGTTTTTTTTGTGCTTAGAATCACATTTGTGCTGTTTTAAATACCGGATGTTTTTCTCTGATGCCAATTATCTTCTGTTTTGTCTGTGCACACATCAATGCTAGGAATGCTTGTTCCATAAGCTCTCTACAACCACAGATTATCAGAATGGAATGTGATGCAGAACAACGGAAGAAAGAACTGCTTGAAGTCTTCTTAGAGTAGTAATATTGGTCTTTATTAAGCAATCTCTTTAACCACAATTATGTTTATGGATGAATATTTTATACAGTGTGTGTGTGTGTGTACATAAACTCCTCACAAAAATTTTGGAAACTTAACTTCGGTTGATTATTTCTCCCCTTCAATACCAATTGGTATTGTATTTTATATCGTTTTTTATCGTTGATTAGTCCCCATTACAACGAGGTATAACTTGTAAGGATTGTGCAATCGTGGAATGAGCAACACAGTTAAACGTGTGGGTAGGGCCCCAAATGTTTTGCCAAAATCCTCCAATATGCTTCAGTTGGTAATCACGCTCGTTTTGAGCGACCTGACAACACGCCTGTGACATGCATACATATGTATATGTATGGGGCAGCGCTGGCCTAAAGGTTAGAGGAGCGCACTTGTTGCTGGAAGGTTGCCGGTTTGCTTCCCTGGACCGGCTGGAAAGATCTGGATGAGGAAGTGAATGGTCACAACTCACCCTACCCCCATCACCACTGAAGTGCCCTTGAGCAAGGGAGCTGCTCAGTGGCCGACAGTGTGGTTGTACTGGTCAGTTCCCAGGTTTTAATGTACAGGGCGTTGCTGAACTACCCTGGGTAAATAAAATAAAACAGCGTATATAAACACATTCATCCTGCCTTATTGCCAATGTTCTCATCAGAAGGCTTGTTATATTCAAAAATCACGTGTGTGTGTGTACAGTATATATATTATAGTAATTTGCAATTAAAGTGTGCTGTAGTAGCATCACATGACATGGCACATGGTTAAGCTGTTGATCAAAACGGTTACGAATTATAATTTCCACCACTACTTTATTACTTCTCACAGAGTCATCTCAGCTGTCAGCTCTTATGCACAGCTTGACAATAGCTTGACAATGGCCTATGGAAATCCATACTGCCCTGCCAAGCTAAAGAGCAGTAACTACGAAAACAAAAAACACTGAAAAATGGGATTCAAAGTGATTCAACTGGTCAGCCAAATGAGATATCTGCATATAAGTGATATTACACTAATTGTACATCTGTTCTTGAGGTAATTGTTTACCTCTCAAAATCACAAAGGCTAATTTGACCTTTGGGATACACAAACAAGTCGGTGTGTCCAAAAACGTAGTTACTGCACTTTGGCTTGGCAGGGCAGCATAGGTCCCAGTTTTTTTTTAAATAAATCCCACTATGAAATAAATAAAATCCACAATGAAATAAATAAATATAATGATATAAATAAAAGACAATTAAATAAATGTATTTATTTATTGCATTGTTTATTTCATTGCGTTTTTTATTTATTTCATTGTTTATGTATTTCATGATGCCACTTTTAGCTATTTCATCAAGTCCAGTAGTAATACTCAGTCTTTCAGCAGAGAGTTTTCATTGTCAAGTTTTGACAGCTAAACTGCAACTCAAAAGCACTGAAAGACAAACACGGGGTCAAACAGGAAAGTTACATAGTGAAGCTTTAAATGCTGGAGTATTTCAACTTTACTAACTGAACGCTATTGCTAAGAGACCCATGTTGAGGTTAACTGTGTGATGGTGTGGTGGTCTAATGGTCTGAATTTCACCACAGAGAGTCTATGTTCAAGTCCCAGTCCTTTTACTATTATTGTTCAGCGCTGGAGTACTTTGAAATAATAAAGGTCAAACTACAAATGAACAACTCGAAAGCACTAAAAGACAAATCTGGGGTAGAACGGTAAAGTTACATGATGCAGCTTTAAATGCTGACATATTTCAACTTAACTAACTGAGGGCTAACATACTAAAGAATGCTTCAACAGCACTAAGAGACATCTGTTGAGAGTGACTAAGTGATGGTGTAGTGGTCTAATGATCAGACTCTCAACACAGACATTCTATGTTCAAGTCAGTCCTCCTATGGATCAATGCTTGAGTATTTCAACTTAACTTTATTAACTGAAGGATAACATACGAAAGAACGCTTCAACAATACAAGAGACATCTGCCTTGAGTGATTGAGAGATGGTGTAGTGGTCTGATAAGGCTCTCAGCACAGAGATCCCATGTTCAAATCCCAGGTCTCCTAGTTCAATGCTGGAGTACTAAAACATTACTAAAAATTATGTTTTAGTAATGTGCATGAGTAAGTTCCTTTAATTCCTTTAAAAAACTACAAAACATTTTAAAGTAAAAAGTTCAAGCATTTGTGTCCACAGTAAGATGAATTATAAAAAGTGTGAATGGAGTTTCTAGGTGAAAGTGTTTTTTTGAGGTGCCAAAACCTGTCATCGACCTCCATTATACATTTCTGAACTTTTAAAGGAGTATATTTCTAAAACTATAAAACATTTCAAATATTCATGTTCAGGCAAACATGCCCACAGTAAGATGAACATTTTAAAGTTTGAATGGGGTTTCAATAATTTGTAGTTTTTGAAATATTTAACTTTAAGTGCCCAATGCATTGTCAATGGCAATGGACATTTAAACAGATATATTCCAGTAGGTAGTGGTAATGCAACAATTACGGATGCTAACTGCCATAAAACACCAAAGTAGAAGAAGAAGAGGATAAATATGGTTTATGTTGTCCCCAAATTAGAGCCAGGGTGAGGATACTGTATATCAGTATGTAACCCTGTTAAAAACAAGAAACTTAATGTGTTTGGAGCTGGGGTTTCACTCAGTATTTGTACCATAACCAGCTGACCTGAATAACATACAGCCTATTGTGGTGGGTTGTGGTGAGTACTAGGCCTGTCACAATTATTACATAATCGTCAATTCTTTTTTAGATTATAAATATTTAACCAGAGAAAAGTATACTATTTACGCGTCAATACTGATGCGTGTAGTGACACCGTTGTTTTGTATGACAAAGTATGATCAAGCTTCAGCGTACGAGTGTTCAGAAATCTGATTAGAATTTCAACTCATTTCAAACCACTTGCAAGTGCCTTTCATTATTTGGGGGGAATGACCATCAGTTTCATGGAATGTCAATGTACAATGTTTCTTATGTCTGAATAGCTCTGTCGGAAGAGCTCTTGACTCTGAACAACAAGGTCATGTGATCGAATCCTGGAAATGGACAATCAGCATGTGAGCAATCTGTCTCCCTGGGATCTAGTGCTGTAACAGGCATTGACTCCTGTGTTCTTGGCTGTTGCTAACAATAAAGCCCACTTGTAAAGTGCATGAGCTAAATTCCTTTAATTCATTTGGGGGAATGACCCATTACGTTCATGTAATGTCAATGTAAAAAGCTTAGTGTGCTTCGGTAGCTTAGTTGGTAGAGCTCTTGACTTCAGACAGCAAGGTCATGGGATTGAATCCCAGCACAGGATACTTGGCATCTGAGCAATCTGGCTCCCACAGGATTACTAACTTTTTTCACCTTTAAATGGTCATTGCCATTGACAATGCATTGGGCGCTTAAAGTTAAATACTTCAAAAACTACAAATGATTTCAAAGTACAAATCTCAAGCATACATGTCCACAGTAAGGTGGAATTATTCAATTGTGAATCAAGTTTATAGGCTAAAGTACGAAGGAACAGCGAGGTTCACCTTTAAATGTCCATTGCCATTGACAATGCATTGGGCGCTTAAAATTAAATATCTCAAAAACTACAAAACATTTTAAAGTAAAACCTTCAAGCATTTGTGTCCACAGTAAGATGAATTATAAAAAGTGTGAATGGAGTTTCTAGGTGAAAGTGTTTTTTTGAGGTGCCAAAACCTGTCATCCACCTCCATTATAAATTTCTGAACTTTTAAAGGAGTATATTTCTAAAACTATAAAACATTTCAAATATTCATGTTCAGGCAAACATGTCCACAGTAAGATGAACATTTTAAAGTTTGAATGGGGTTTAAATAATTTGTAGTTTTTGAAATATTTAACTTTAAGAGCCCAATGCATTGTCAATGCAATGGACATTTAAAGGGAAAAAGTACAAACAGATATATTCCAGTAGGTGGTGGTAATGCAACAATTACGGATGCTAACTGCCATAAAACACTAAAGTAGAAGAAGAATAAGAAGAATCTGGTACATTCTATCACAAAAAAATACTATTATTATATCAGTGGGGGAAAACATTTCACTAATTGAGCAACTATAACACTATACAACATAAATATTCCATGAATAATGATGTTGTCAGTGCCGTTTATAAAGCCCTGCATTGACCTTTTTCGGTAGTAGGCCACAGGGCTCTACTCTTGTACAAAAGCCAATGGATGGTTTCTTTTGATTGACCAACTATTGACTTGATTGTTTTGATTTTGTAAAATGTCAGGCATAGGGACCCCACTTTGAGAACCACTGGCCACCACAGAATACAATTTCTCACTAAATCTATTTACTAAACCAATAACCAGCATATATGTAGTGTGCTTGCTTGGGTTGCTCATTTGGCATTTGAATCGTACTCTGTTAAGACTGGGCTCACTAGCTCAGTCAGTGTATTGATTGATTGATGTAGTTTATTTAGTAAGACATGAGAATAGTACATGACAGTACATAACAGTACATGGAAGTACAAATTCACAATACAAGGTCTACTAAACTGGAACTCTCATCACTAAGCTTGTTTAAGATGAGAACCCCATGCACACAAATCATGATGATATATAAGAGGCAGACAGATATACACACTACTATACAGAATGTCATACAATCAGCTTTCAGGTTACTGGTATGAAGAGAGAAAAATATATATATATGTATACAAAAGAGGAAAATGAAGGGGGGGGGGGTAGGTTAAGACTTGGACAGGGGCCATTTTCGAATTGCAGCCTCCTGAAGGTGTATCTTTAGGGCAGTTTTGAAAGTGAGTAGGGTTTTACACTCCTTTACGTATGATTACACAATGTCAAAAGATAAGATAAATAATCAACTAAGTCTTCTTTATAATTTGTTGTATAACTGTTGCATTGGCATTGATTAAAAATTTTCAGGGCTGGATTTTGTCACCTCACTGTAATTACCTTATTTTTGGCATCACAGATACAGAAGATAATAGTCTTCCTGAGTTACTTAGGCTACAGGTTCAACGTTGCACAAAGAAAAGGGGGAAACAGCGCCCCCTGCGACGTCCAAAACGGACGTCCAAACGACGTCTGAGTCAGTACCTCAGTCAGTAAATAGACTGAGTGAGTGAGGTCCGACTCGGACGTCGTATGGACGTCCGTTTTGGACGTCCATACGACGTCACAGGGGGCGCTGTTTCCCCCTTCTTTTTTTTACATGGGTTCCCAGTTTGCCGTATTTGTGCAACGTTGAATTATGGGTTTCGTATGGACGTAACGTTGTATGGACGTCATATGGTTGGTGCGCACTACTACTGTGCGTTGCAAAATGAATAAAGAAATAGTTGAATATATTCCTCCGAATATATTCCTAGTTGAATATATTCCATAAATTCCACATCAATAAATCAAATATGATTGTTATTAACTAACTACCATAAAGAACATAATGTAAAGCAGGCTAAAATAATTATGTCAACAAGGCAGGGATGTTAGCTGGTATTATTATTATTATTATTATTATTATTATTATTATTATTATTATTATTATTATTATTATTATTACTATTATTATTATTCATGAGTCACATGACTATATATATATATATATATATATATATATATATATATATATATATATATATATATATATATATAGAGAGAGAGAGAGAGAGAGAGAGAGAGAGAGAGAGAGAGAGAGAGAGAGAGAGAGAGAGAGAGAGAGAGAGAAATCCCAGTAATTGAAATCCCAGTAATCAGTAATCCCATCATCTACAAGCTCAATGTGAGCTTGTAGATCTGCTATTTTCAAATGGCTGAAATGTATACAGGGCTGAAGTGGTTAATATATGTTCTGTAATAATAATCAAAATCTACAAAGTAACTAGTTACTAAAGTTTTCAAATAATTGTAGTGGAGTAAAAGTACAATATTTGCCTCTGA
The DNA here is from genome assembly GCF_963280865.1 of Gymnoscopelus braueri. Taxonomy (NCBI): domain Eukaryota; kingdom Metazoa; phylum Chordata; class Actinopteri; order Myctophiformes; family Myctophidae; genus Gymnoscopelus; species Gymnoscopelus braueri. The sequence goes on along the minus strand of NC_137617.1, from coordinate 29,332,171 downwards.
GATGTAGTGGAGTTTTTAAAACTCCACTACATCATATCCAATGTTCAGTACTTTTAAAAAGTACTGAACATTGGATATAGTTTATAGGCCTACTCCAGTAAAGAAAAAATACCTCAACATTGTACTTAAGTACAGTGCTTGAGTAAATGTACTTAGTTACTTTACGCCAACGGACGTCCATAAGACGTCCCACTGTAACCATCAAAAAGACATCCATACAACAACGCCGACACACCATTCATACGAAGTCTATACATCCGGGGCCTGTTCCTCAAAAGGTGAATTAAAAAAGCCTGGCCTTAAGCCAAATCCAGGCTTGACAAAGTCGGGTCCGAAAAGCCTCGTTTATTCCGTTCCTCAGACGCCAAGCCAGGCTGAAAAGGAGCAACTTTGTCGAGCTAGGCTATGTCAAGCCAGGCTGTGTCCAGCCAGGATAATGAAGCCAGGCTACATGGGCGGCGATTCGCCGACGACGTATTTCTATCCACCTGTTTCCGCGGGTAGTTTCCTGATGTGTGGGAAACTTCCTGCGGGGGGACCGGAAGTAGGAAGTAGCGGCTCAGTGTGCTTATATTTGCCAGCAGAACGTAGCTGTAGCGTCACTGGTCGCATAGCCTATGCGACCAGTGACGCTACAGCTACGTTCTGCTGGCAAGGGGGGGGGGGGTGGTGTACTGCGACGGGGGCCGGGCCGGGACGGGACGGGACGGGGGGGGACGGGGGGGTTGACCGCGACGGGATGAACGGGGGACGGGACAAGACACGCAATAACCCTACATTTGCAAGACCACTTTGGTAGAGATTTGGGTTGTGTAGTTACCTTGCCATCATGATGTAACTCCAAAGGTGGACAAGAAATACAAAATAATTTCTCCATTGACTAGAAATTGATAATTTAAAATATGCTCCTTATTGACTTACAAAGAGGCTCCTTTAAACCTGTAACTAATAATTTATATATATATTTAAATATATGTATTTATATATATATATATATATATATATATATATATATATATATATATATATATATATATATATATATATATATATATATGTATATGTATGTGTTAGACATTTTTTTATAATATAAAAAAAAAAAAGTAATATATTATCAAACATCTAACAACAATATGAACTATAGTGTTAACAGAGTGACAATGACATATCACATGAGTCATTGTGAAACAATTATGATTCATGGTCACACACTATTTCAGTAATATAATTAAATTGATTATATCTTATTGTATTTATTTCATTTTATTTGAATGCAAGGTCATTAAAATTAGTCCATATTCAAACACATGTGTTGAATTAACTGTGGAAAAACTTGAAGAACAAGGCACTGGATTAAGTAAGCTTGGCTGTTAGCCTGCTCCTGACCAGGCTAACTTCACAGCTAAATTGCCATGGTAACTAAGCTAGGCTTGCTTCAATTCTCTTTTGAGGAATCGGATAAGGCTAAACTTAGCCAGGGTGAACTGGCTAAACTAATCTTCAAGATAATTCACCTTTTGAGGAACCGACTCAGCTCTTATCCTGGCTAAATTAAGCCAGGATAGGTGGTAAAGCCAGGCTTTAGCTCTAATTCACCTTTTGAGGAACAGGCAACAGGTCAGACCTCAGTAACCACGAAAAACCCAAAAAACAACCAGACATCTTATACAACGCAGATACGCCGTCCATATGACGTGTACACGACGTCCAGCCAGGTTAGACCTCTGTAAGTGGTCTCAAGTTGTTGCCACGATACCTGCTGGCTGAAAAAAAGTCAATGCAGGGCTTTATAAACGGCACTGACAACATCATTATTCATGGAATATTTATGTCGTATAGTGTTATAGTTGCTCAATTAGTGAAATGTTTTCCCCCACTGATATAATAATAGTATTTTTTTGTGATATAGTGTACCAGATTCTTCTTATTCTTCTTCTACTTTGGTGTTTTATGGTAGTTAGCATCCGTAATTGTTGCATTACCACCACCTACTGGAATATATCTGTTTGCACTTTTTTCCCTTTAAATGTCCATTGCATTGACAATGCATTGGGCGCTTAAAGTTAAATATTTCAAAAACTACATATTATTGAAACCCCATTCAAACTTTAAAACGTTCATCTTACTGTGGGCATGTTTGCCTGAACATGAATGTTTGAAATGTTTTATAGTTTTAGAAATATACCCTTTAAAAGTTCAGAAATTTATAATGGAGGTGGATGACAGGTTTTGGCACGTCAAAAAAACACTTTCACCTAGAAATTCCATTCACAGTTCAAAAATTCCACCTTACTGTGGACATGCATGCTTGAGATTCTTTCTTTGAAATCATTTGTAGTTTGGGAGATATTTAACTTTAAGCGCCCAATGCATTGTCAATGCGGCAATGGACATTTAAAGGGAAACGAGTACAGGCTACTAATCCTACATACTTACTGCTAGTAACCCCATTCATACTTTAAAATGTTCATCTTACTGTGGACATGTTTGCCTGAAAAGGAATCTTTGAAATATTTAATAGTTTTAGAATTGTACTCCTTTAAAAGTTCAGAGATTTATAATGGAGGTCGATGGACGAATTTGGGACCTCAAAAAAACACTTTCACCTAGAAACTCCATTCACAGTTCAAAAATTCCACCTTACTGTGGACATGCATGCTTGAGATTTTTTATTTGAAATAATTTGTAGTTTGGGAGATATTTAACTTTAAGCGCCCAATGCATTGTCAATGCGGCAATGGACATTTAAAGGGAAACGAGTACAGGCTACTAATCCTACATACTTACTGCTAGTAACCCCATTCATACTTTAAAATGTTCATCTTACTGTGGACATATTTGCCTGAAAAGGAATCTTTGAAATATTTAATAGTTTTAGAATTGTACTCCTTTAAAAGTTCAGAGATTTATAATGGAGGTCGATGGACGAATTTGGGACCTCAAAAAAACACTTTCACCTAGAAACTCCATTCACAGTTCAAAAATTCCACCTTAATGTGGACATGCATGCTTGAGATTTTTTCTTTGAAATCATTTGTAGTTTGGGAGATATTTAACTTTAAGCGCCCAATGCATTGTCAATGCGGCAATGGACATTTAAAGGGAAACGAGTACAGGCTACTAATCCTACATACTTACTGCTAGTAACCCCATTCATACTTTAAAATGTTCATCTTACTGTGGACATGTTTGCCTGAAAAGGAATCTTTGAAATGTTTAATAGTTTTAGAATTGTACTCCTTTAAAAGTTCAGAGATTTATAATGGAGGTCGATGGACGAATTTGGGACCTCAAAAAAAACACTTTCACCTAGAAACTCCATTCACAGTTCAAAAATTCCACCCTACTGTGGACATGCATGCTTGAGATTTTTTCTTTGAAATCATTTGTAGTTTGGGAGATATTTAACTTTAAGCGCCCAATGCATTGTCAATGCGGCAATGGACATTTAAAGGGAAACGAGTACAGGCTACTAATCCTACATACTTACTGCTAGTAACCCCATTCATACTTTAAAATGTTCATCTTACCGTGGACATGTTTGCCTGAAAAGGAATCTTTGAAATGTTTAATAGTTTTAGAATTGTACTCCTTTAAAAGTTCAGAGATTTATAATGGAGGTCGATGGACGAATTTGGGACCTCAAAAAAACACTTTCACCTAGAAACTCCATTCACAGTTCAAAAAATCTACCTTACTGTGGATATGCATGCTTGAGATTTTTTCTTTTAAATCATTTGTAGTTTGGGAGATATTTAACTTTAAGCGCCCACTGCATTGTCAATGCGGCAATGGACATTTAAAGGGAAACGAGTACAGGCTACTAATCCTACATACTTACTGCTAGTAACCCCATTCATACTTTAAAATGTTCATCTTACCGTGGACATGTTTGCCCGAAAAGGAATCTTTGAAATGTTTAACAGTTTTAGAATTGTACTCCTTTAAAAGTTCAGAGATTTATAATGGAGGTCGATGGACGAATTTGGGACCTCATAAAAACACTTTCACCTAGAAACTCCATTCACAGTTAAAAAATTCCACCCTACTGTGGACATGCATGCTTGAGATTTTTTCTTTGAAATCATTTGTAGTTTGGGAGATATTTAACTTTAAGCGCCCAATGCATTGTCAATGCGGCAATGGACATTTAAAGGGAAACGAGTACAGGCTACTAATCCTACATACTTACTGCTAGTAACCCCATTCATACTTTAAAATGTTCATCTTACTGTGGACATGTTTGCCTGAAAAGGAATCTTTGAAATGTTTAATAGTTTTAGAATTGTACTCCTTTAAAAGTTCAGAGATTTATAATGGAGGTCAATGGACGAATTTGGGACCTCAAAAAAACACTTTCACCTAGAAACTCCATTCACAGTTCAAAAAATCTACCTTACTGTGGACATGCATGCTTGAGATTTTTTCTTTGAAATCATTTGTAGTTTGGGAGATATTTAACTTTAAGCGCCCAATGCATTGTCAATGCGGCAATGGACATTTAAAGGGAAACGAGTACAGGCTACTAATCCTACATACTTACTGCTAGTAACCCCATTCATACTTTAAAATGTTCATCTTACTGTGGACATGTTTGCCTGAAAAGGAATCTTTGAAATGTTTAATAGTTTTAGAATTGTACTCCTTTAAAAGTTCAGAGATTTATAATGGAGGTCGATGGACGAATTTGGGACCTCAAAAAAACACTTTCACCTAGAAACTCCATTCACAGTTAAAAAATTCCACCCTACTGTGGACATGCATGCTTGAGATTTTTTCTTTGAAATCATTTGTAGTTTGGGAGATATTTAACTTTAAGCGCCCAATGCATTGTCAATGTGGCAATGGACATTTAAAGGGAAACGAGTACAGGCTACTAATCCTACATACTTACTGCTAGTAACCCCATTCATACTTTAAAATGTTCATCTTACCGTGGACATGTTTGCCTGAAAAGGAATCTTTGAAATGTTTAATAGTTTTAGAATTGTACTCCTTTAAAAGTTCAGAGATTTATAATGGAGGTCGATGGACGAATTTGGGACCTAAAAAAAACACTTTCACCTAGAAACTCCATTCACAGTTCAAAAAATCTACCTTACTGTGGATATGCATGCTTGAGATTTTTTCTTTGAAATCATTTGTAGTTTGGGAGATATTTAACTTTAAGCGCCCAATGCATTGTCAATGCGGCAATGGACATTTAAAGGGAAACGAGTACAGGCTACTAATCCTACACACTTACTGCTAGTAACCCCATTCATACTTTAAAATGTTCATCTTACTGTGGACATGTTTGCCTGAAAAGGAATCTTTGAAATGTTTAATAGTTTTTGAATTGTACAGGGCCGTAGCAGACGGGGGGGACGGGGGGGACTCGTCCCCCGCGGGCCGCGGAGCGGCCTCGTGTGGGCCGCGAACCGGTATTTGGGCCGCGAGGCCACGGGGAAAAAGAGGAGGAAAAAAAAGCCTCAAATGAGGCCGGCACTAGGACCCCGCGGCCGCTGCCTGGAAGGGAGGGCTGCTGGCTGCTGCTGTGAGCTGCTGTGAGCTGCTGTGAGCTGCTTGAAGGTAGCCTCGGTCCCAGCCTCACTTATCTGCGAAAAGAAGAGGCTTGAAGGTGGAAGAGCGGCACAATCACATTTATTAAGAGTTATAAAAAGAAATAACCGCAAATGAACTGCACTGGAATGCAATATATTAATTCTTGTTTTTACATTGTTAATAGCACTGCAGTCATTTTAAAATGTGCACCTTTTTTTAAGTTAACCACTTAACACTTGGGGTGCCAGAGGTTTATTAAAATATTATACGTTGAGTGCCAGGATTTTAAAAACATTTTGGGCCTTTTTCAAGTGGTCACAAGATATTTTCGGTGATCGCCGTCCTCACGGTGATCCCCTCATTTCACACATACAGGTCTCGTGCAGTCGGGGGAAAAAAGATAAAAACATTTGGTGATCCTTTCTCAGAGGATGGGGGTGCGCACGCGCGCTGCGCGCGCGCACGCGACTTCGTGGGCCGGTACAAATATGTCCCCCCCAACTGGGAATGGCTTCCTCCGGCGCTGGAATTGTACTCCTTTAAAAGTTCAGAGATTTATAATGGAGGTCGATGGACGAATTTGGGACCTAAAAAAAACACTTTCACCTAGAAACTCCATTCACAGTTAAAAAATTCCACCCTACTGTGGACATGCATGCTTGAGATTTTTTCTTTGAAATCATTTGTAGTTTGGGAGATATTTAACTTTAAGCGCCCAATGCATTGTCAATGCGGCAATGGACATTTAAAGGGAAACGAGTACAGGCTACTAATCCTACATACTTACTGCTAGTAACCCCATTCATACTTTAAAATGTTCATCTTACTGTGGACATGTTTGCCTGAAAAGGAATCTTTGAAATGTTTAATAGTTTTAGAATTGTACTCCTTTAAAAGTTCAGAGATTTATAATGGAGGTCGTTGGACGAATTTGGGTCCTCAAAAAAACACTTTCACCTAGAAACTCCATTCACAGTTCAAAAATTCCACCCTACTGTGGACATGCATGCTTGAGATTTTTTCTTTGAAATCATTTGTAGTTTGGGAGATATTTAACTTTAAGCGCCCAATGCATTGTCAATGCGGCAATGGACATTTAAAGGGAAACGAGTACAGGCTACTAATCCTACATACTTACTGCTAGTAACCCCATTCATACTTTAAAATGTTCATCTTACTGTGGACATGTTTGCCTGACAAGGAATCTTTGAAATGTTTAATAGTTTTAGAATTGTACTCCTTTAAAAGTTCAGAGATTTATAATGGAGGTCGATGGACGAATTTGGGACCTCAAAAAAACACTTTCACCTAGAAACTCCATTCACAGTTCAAAAAATCTACCTTACTGTGGACATGCATGCTTGAGATTTTTTTCTTTGAAATCATTTGTAGTTTGGGAGATATTTAACTTTAAGCGCCCAATGCATTGTCAATGCGGCAATGGACATTTAAAGGGAAACGAGTACAGGCTACTAATCCTACATACTTACTGCTAGTAACCCCATTCATACTTTAAAATGTTCATCTTACCGTGGACATGTTTGCCCGAAAAGGAATCTTTGAAATGTTTAACAGTTTTAGAATTGTACTCCTTTAAAAGTTCAGAGATTTATAATGGAGGTCTATGGACGAATTTGGGACCTCATAAAAACACTTTCACCTAGAAACTCCATTCACAGTTCAAAAAGTCCACCCTACTGTGGACATGCATGCTTGAGATTTTTTCTTTGAAATCATTTGTAGTTTGGGAGATATTTAACTTTAAGCGCCCAATGCATTGTCAATGCGGCAATGGACATTTAAAGGGAAACGAGTACAGGCTACTAATCCTACATACTTACTGCTAGTAACCCCATTCATACTTTAAAATGTTCATCTTACTGTGGACATGTTTGCCTGAAAAGGAATCTTTGAAATGTTTAATAGTTTTAGAATTGTACTCCTTTAAAAGTTCAGAGATTTATAATGGAGGTCGTTGGACGAATTTGGGTCCTCAAAAAAACACTTTCACCTAGAAACTCCATTCACAGTTCAAAAATTCCACCCTACTGTGGACATGCATGCTTGAGATTTTTTCTTTGAAATCATTTGTAGTTTGGGAGATATTTAACTTTAAGCGCCCAATGCATTGTCAATGCGGCAATGGACATTTAAAGGGAAACGAGTACAGGCTACTAATCCTACATACTTACTGCTAGTAACCCCATTCATACTTTAAAATGTTCATCTTACTGTGGACATGTTTGCCTGACAAGGAATCTTTGAAATGTTTAATAGTTTTAGAATTGTACTCCTTTAAAAGTTCAGAGATTTATAATGGAGGTCGATGGACGAATTTGGGACCTCAAAAAAACACTTTCACCTAGAAACTCCATTCACAGTTCAAAAAATCTACCTTACTGTGGACATGCATGCTTGAGATTTTTTTCTTTGAAATCATTTGTAGTTTGGGAGATATTTAACTTTAAGCGCCCAATGCATTGTCAATGCGGCAATGGACATTTAAAGGGAAACGAGTACAGGCTACTAATCCTACATACTTACTGCTAGTAACCCCATTCATACTTTAAAATGTTCATCTTACCGTGGACATGTTTGCCCGAAAAGGAATCTTTGAAATGTTTAACAGTTTTAGAATTGTACTCCTTTAAAAGTTCAGAGATTTATAATGGAGGTCTATGGACGAATTTGGGACCTCATAAAAACACTTTCACCTAGAAACTCCATTCACAGTTCAAAAAGTCCACCCTACTGTGGACATGCATGCTTGAGATTTTTTCTTTGAAATCATTTGTAGTTTGGGAGATATTTAACTTTAAGCGCCCAATGCATTGTCAATGCGGCAATGGACATTTAAAGGGAAACGAGTACAGGCTACTAATCCTACATACTTACTGCTAGTAACCCCATTCATACTTTAAAATGTTCATCTTACTGTGGACATGTTTGCCTGAAAAGGAATCTTTGAAATGTTTAATAGTTTTATAATTGTACTCCTTTAAAAGTTCAGAGATTTATAATGGAGGTCTATGGACGAATTTGGGACCTCATAAAAACACTTTCACCTAGAAACTCCATTCACAGTTCAAAAAGTCCACCCTACTGTGGACATGCATGCTTGAGATTTTTTCTTTGAAATCATTTGTAGTTTGGGAGATATTTAACTTTAAGCGCCCAATGCATTGTCAATGCGGCAATGGACATTTAAAGGGAAACGAGTACAGGCTACTAATCCTACATACTTACTGCTAGTAACCCCATTCATACTTTAAAATGTTCATCTTACTGTGGACATGTTTGCCTGAAAAGGAATCTTTGAAATGTTTAATAGTTTTATAATTGTACTCCTTTAAAAGTTCAGAGATTTATAATGGAGGTCTATGGACGAATTTGGGACCTCATAAAAACACTTTCACCTAGAAACTCCATTCACAGTTCAAAAAGTCCACCCTACTGTGGACATGCATGCTTGAGATTTTTTCTTTGAAATCATTTGTAGTTTGGGAGATATTTAACTTTAAGCGCCCAATGCATTGTCAATGCGGCAATGGACATTTAAAGGGAAACGAGTACAGGCTACTAATCCTACATACTTACTGCTAGTAACCCCATTCATACTTTAAAATGTTCATCTTACTGTGGACATGTTTGCCTGAAAAGGAATCTTTGAAATGTTTAATAGTTTTATAATTGTACTCCTTTAAAAGTTCAGAGATTTATAATGGAGGTCGTTGGACGAATTTGGGTCCTCAAAAAAACACTTTCACCTAGAAACTCCATTCACAGTTCAAAAATTCCACCCTACTGTGGACATGCATGCTTGAGATTTTTTCTTTGAAATCATTTGTAGTTTGGGAGATATTTAACTTTAAGCGCCCAATGCATTGTCAATGCGGCAATGGACATTTAAAGGGAAACGAGTACAGGCTACTAATCCTACATACTTACTGCTAGTAACCCCATTCATACTTTAAAATGTTCATCTTACTGTGGACATGTTTGCCTGACAAGGAATCTTTGAAATGTTTAATAGTTTTAGAATTGTACTCCTTTAAAAGTTCAGAGATTTATAATGGAGGTCGATGGACGAATTTGGGACCTCAAAAAAACACTTTCACCTAGAAACTCCATTCACAGTTCAAAAAATCTACCTTACTGTGGACATGCATGCTTGAGATTTTTTTCTTTGAAATCATTTGTAGTTTGGGAGATATTTAACTTTAAGCGCCCAATGCATTGTCAATGCGGCAATGGACATTTAAAGGGAAACGAGTACAGGCTACTAATCCTACATACTTACTGCTAGTAACCCCATTCATACTTTAAAATGTTCATCTTACCGTGGACATGTTTGCCCGAAAAGGAATCTTTGAAATGTTTAACAGTTTTAGAATTGTACTCCTTTAAAAGTTCAGAGATTTATAATGGAGGTCTATGGACGAATTTGGGACCTCATAAAAACACTTTCACCTAGAAACTCCATTCACAGTTCAAAAAGTCCACCCTACTGTGGACATGCATGCTTGAGATTTTTTCTTTGAAATCATTTGTAGTTTGGGAGATATTTAACTTTAAGCGCCCAATGCATTGTCAATGCGGCAATGGACATTTAAAGGGAAACGAGTACAGGCTACTAATCCTACATACTTACTGCTAGTAACCCCATTCATACTTTAAAATGTTCATCTTACTGTGGACATGTTTGCCTGAAAAGGAATCTTTGAAATGTTTAATAGTTTTATAATTGTACTCCTTTAAAAGTTCAGAGATTTATAATGGAGGTCTATGGACGAATTTGGGACCTCATAAAAACACTTTCACCTAGAAACTCCATTCACAGTTCAAAAAGTCCACCCTACTGTGGACATGCATGCTTGAGATTTTTTCTTTGAAATCATTTGTAGTTTGGGAGATATTTAACTTTAAGCGCCCAATGCATTGTCAATGCGGCAATGGACATTTAAAGGGAAACGAGTACAGGCTACTAATCCTACATACTTACTGCTAGTAACCCCATTCATACTTTAAAATGTTCATCTTACTGTGGACATGTTTGCCTGAAAAGGAATCTTTGAAATGTTTAATAGTTTTATAATTGTACTCCTTTAAAAGTTCAGAGATTTATAATGGAGGTCTATGGACGAATTTGGGACCTCATAAAAACACTTTCACCTAGAAACTCCATTCACAGTTCAAAAAGTCCACCCTACTGTGGACATGCATGCTTGAGATTTTTTCTTTGAAATCATTTGTAGTTTGGGAGATATTTAACTTTAAGCGCCCAATGCATTGTCAATGCGGCAATGGACATTTAAAGGGAAACGAGTACAGGCTACTAATCCTACATACTTACTGCTAGTAACCCCAATCATACTTTAAAATGTTCATCTTACTGTGGACATGTTTGCCTGAAAAGGAATCTTTGAAATGTTTAATAGTTTTATAATTGTACTCCTTTAAAAGTTCAGAGATTTATAATGGAGGTCTATGGACGAATTTGGGACCTCATAAAAACACTTTCACCTAGAAACTCCATTCACAGTTCAAAAAGTCCACCCTACTGTGGACATGCATGCTTGAGATTTTTTCTTTGAAATCATTTGTAGTTTGGGAGATATTTAACTTTAAGCGCCCAATGCATTGTCAATGCGGCAATGGACATTTAAAGGGAAACGAGTACAGGCTACTAATCCTACATACTTACTGCTAGTAACCCCATTCATACTTTAAAATGTTCATCTTACTGTGGACATGTTTGCCTGAAAAGGAATCTTTGAAATGTTTAATAGTTTTATAATTGTACTCCTTTAAAAGTTCAGAGATTTATAATGGAGGTCTATGGACGAATTTGGGACCTCATAAAAACACTTTCACCTAGAAACTCCATTCACAGTTCAAAAATTCCACCCTACTGTGGACATGCATGCTTGAGATTTTTTCTTTGAAATCATTTGTAGTTTGGGAGATATTTAACTTTAAGCGCCCAATGCATTGTCAATGCGGCAATGGACATTTAAAGGGAAACGAGTACAGGCTACTAATCCTACATACTTACTGCTAGTAACCCCATTCATACTTTAAAATGTTCATCTTACTGTGGACATGTTTGCCTGACAAGGAATCTTTGAAATGTTTAATAGTTTTAGAATTGTACTCCTTTAAAAGTTCAGAGATTTATAATGGAGGTCGATGGACGAATTTGGGACCTCAAAAAAACACTTTCACCTAGAAACTCCATTCACAGTTAAAAAAATCTACCTTACTGTGGACATGCATGCTTGAGATTTTTTTCTTTGAAATCATTTGTAGTTTGGGAGATATTTAACTTTAAGCGCCCAATGCATTGTCAATGCGGCAATGGACATTTAAAGGGAAACGAGTACAGGCTACTAATCCTACATACTTACTGCTAGTAACCCCATTCATACTTTAAAATGTTCATCTTACCGTGGACATGTTTGCCCGAAAAGGAATCTTTGAAATGTTTAACAGTTTTAGAATTGTACTCCTTTAAAAGTTCAGAGATTTATAATGGAGGTCTATGGACGAATTTGGGACCTCATAAAAACACTTTCACCTAGAAACTCCATTCACAGTTCAAAAAGTCCACCCTACTGTGGACATGCATGCTTGAGATTTTTTCTTTGAAATCATTTGTAGTTTGGGAGATATTTAACTTTAAGCGCCCAATGCATTGTCAATGCGGCAATGGACATTTAAAGGGAAACGAGTACAGGCTACTAATCCTACATACTTACTGCTAGTAACCCCATTCATACTTTAAAATGTTCATCTTACTGTGGACATGTTTGCCTGAAAAGGAATCTTTGAAATGTTTAATAGTTTTATAATTGTACTCCTTTAAAAGTTCAGAGATTTATAATGGAGGTCTATGGACGAATTTGGGACCTCATAAAAACACTTTCACCTAGAAACTCCATTCACAGTTCAAAAAGTCCACCCTACTGTGGACATGCATGCTTGAGATTTTTTCTTTGAAATCATTTGTAGTTTGGGAGATATTTAACTTTAAGCGCCCAATGCATTGTCAATGCGGCAATGGACATTTAAAGGGAAACGAGTACAGGCTACTAATCCTACATACTTACTGCTAGTAACCCCAATCATACTTTAAAATGTTCATCTTACTGTGGACATGTTTGCCTGAAAAGGAATCTTTGAAATGTTTAATAGTTTTATAATTGTACTCCTTTAAAAGTTCAGAGATTTATAATGGAGGTCGTTGGACGAATTTGGGTCCTCAAAAAAACACTTTCACCTAGAAACTCCATTCACAGTTCAAAAATTCCACCCTACTGTGGACATGCATGCTTGAGATTTTTTCTTTGAAATCATTTGTAGTTTGGGAGATATTTAACTTTAAGCGCCCAATGCATTGTCAATGCGGCAATGGACATTTAAAGGGAAACGAGTACAGGCTACTAATCCTACATACTTACTGCTAGTAACCCCATTCATACTTTAAAATGTTCATCTTACTGTGGACATGTTTGCCTGACAAGGAATCTTTGAAATGTTTAATAGTTTTAGAATTGTACTCCTTTAAAAGTTCAGAGATTTATAATGGAGGTCGATGGACGAATTTGGGACCTCAAAAAAACACTTTCACCTAGAAACTCCATTCACAGTTCAAAAAATCTACCTTACTGTGGACATGCATGCTTGAGATTTTTTTCTTCGAAATCATTTGTAGTTTGGGAGATATTTAACTTTAAGCGCCCAATGCATTGTCAATGCGGCAATGGACATTTAAAGGGAAACGAGTACAGGCTACTAATCCTACATACTTACTGCTAGTAACCCCATTCATACTTTAAAATGTTCATCTTACCGTGGACATGTTTGCCCGAAAAGGAATCTTTGAAATGTTTAACAGTTTTAGAATTGTACTCCTTTAAAAGTTCAGAGATTTATAATGGAGGTCTATGGACGAATTTGGGACCTCATAAAAACACTTTCACCTAGAAACTCCATTCACAGTTCAAAAAGTCCACCCTACTGTGGACATGCATGCTTGAGATTTTTTCTTTGAAATCATTTGTAGTTTGGGAGATATTTAACTTTAAGCGCCCAATGCATTGTCAATGCGGCAATGGACATTTAAAGGGAAACGAGTACAGGCTACTAATCCTACATACTTACTGCTAGTAACCCCATTCATACTTTAAAATGTTCATCTTACTGTGGACATGTTTGCCTGAAAAGGAATCTTTGAAATGTTTAATAGTTTTATAATTGTACTCCTTTAAAAGTTCAGAGATTTATAATGGAGGTCTATGGACGAATTTGGGACCTCATAAAAACACTTTCACCTAGAAACTCCATTCACAGTTCAAAAAGTCCACCCTACTGTGGACATGCATGCTTGAGATTTTTTCTTTGAAATCATTTGTAGTTTGGGAGATATTTAACTTTAAGCGCCCAATGCATTGTCAATGCGGCAATGGACATTTAAAGGGAAACGAGTACAGGCTACTAATCCTACATACTTACTGCTAGTAACCCCATTCATACTTTAAAATGTTCATCTTACTGTGGACATGTTTGCCTGAAAAGGAATCTTTGAAATGTTTAATAGTTTTATAATTGTACTCCTTTAAAAGTTCAGAGATTTATAATGGAGGTCTATGGACGAATTTGGGACCTCATAAAAACACTTTCACCTAGAAACTCCATTCACAGTTCAAAAAGTCCACCCTACTGTGGACATGCATGCTTGAGATTTTTTCTTTGAAATCATTTGTAGTTTGGGAGATATTTAACTTTAAGCGCCCAATGCATTGTCAATGCGGCAATGGACATTTAAAGGGAAACGAGTACAGGCTACTAATCCTACATACTTACTGCTAGTAACCCCATTCATACTTTAAAATGTTCATCTTACTGTGGACATGTTTGCCTGACAAGGAATCTTTGAAATGTTTAATAGTTTTAGAATTGTACTCCTTTAAAAGTTCAGAGATTTATAATGGAGGTCGATGGACGAATTTGGGACCTCAAAAAAACACTTTCACCTAGAAACTCCATTCACAGTTAAAAAAATCTACCTTACTGTGGACATGCATGCTTGAGATTTTTTTCTTTGAAATCATTTGTAGTTTGGGAGATATTTAACTTTAAGCGCCCAATGCATTGTCAATGCGGCAATGGACATTTAAAGGGAAACGAGTACAGGCTACTAATCCTACATACTTACTGCTAGTAACCCCATTCATACTTTAAAATGTTCATCTTACCGTGGACATGTTTGCCCGAAAAGGAATCTTTGAAATGTTTAACAGTTTTAGAATTGTACTCCTTTAAAAGTTCAGAGATTTATAATGGAGGTCTATGGACGAATTTGGGACCTCATAAAAACACTTTCACCTAGAAACTCCATTCACAGTTCAAAAAGTCCACCCTACTGTGGACATGCATGCTTGAGATTTTTTCTTTGAAATCATTTGTAGTTTGGGAGATATTTAACTTTAAGCGCCCAATGCATTGTCAATGCGGCAATGGACATTTAAAGGGAAACGAGTACAGGCTACTAATCCTACATACTTACTGCTAGTAACCCCATTCATACTTTAAAATGTTCATCTTACTGTGGACATGTTTGCCTGAAAAGGAATCTTTGAAATGTTTAATAGTTTTATAATTGTACTCCTTTAAAAGTTCAGAGATTTATAATGGAGGTCTATGGACGAATTTGGGACCTCATAAAAACACTTTCACCTAGAAACTCCATTCACAGTTCAAAAAGTCCACCCTACTGTGGACATGCATGCTTGAGATTTTTTCTTTGAAATCATTTGTAGTTTGGGAGATATTTAACTTTAAGCGCCCAATCAATGCATTGTCAATGCGGCAATGGACATTTAAAGGGAAACGAGTACAGGCTACTAATCCTACATACTTACTGCTAGTAACCCCATTCATACTTTAAAATGTTCATCTTACTGTGGACATGTTTGCCTGAAAAGGAATCTTTGAAATGTTTAATAGTTTTATAATTGTACTCCTTTAAAAGTTCAGAGATTTATAATGGAGGTCTATGGACGAATTTGGGACCTCATAAAAACACTTTCACCTAGAAACTCCATTCACAGTTCAAAAAGTCCACCCTACTGTGGACATGCATGCTTGAGATTTTTTCTTTGAAATCATTTGTAGTTTGGGAGATATTTAACTTTAAGCGCCCAATGCATTGTCAATGCGGCAATGGACATTTAAAGGGAAACGAGTACAGGCTACTAATCCTACATACTTACTGCTAGTAACCCCATTCATACTTTAAAATGTTCATCTTACTGTGGACATGTTTGCCTGACAAGGAATCTTTGAAATGTTTAATAGTTTTAGAATTGTACTCCTTTAAAAGTTCAGAGATTTATAATGGAGGTCGATGGACGAATTTGGGACCTCAAAAAAACACTTTCACCTAGAAACTCCATTCACAGTTAAAAAAATCTACCTTACTGTGGACATGCATGCTTGAGATTTTTTTCTTTGAAATCATTTGTAGTTTGGGAGATATTTAACTTTAAGCGCCCAATGCATTGTCAATGCGGCAATGGACATTTAAAGGGAAACGAGTACAGGCTACTAATCCTACATACTTACTGCTAGTAACCCCATTCATACTTTAAAATGTTCATCTTACCGTGGACATGTTTGCCCGAAAAGGAATCTTTGAAATGTTTAACAGTTTTAGAATTGTACTCCTTTAAAAGTTCAGAGATTTATAATGGAGGTCTATGGACGAATTTGGGACCTCATAAAAACACTTTCACCTAGAAACTCCATTCACAGTTCAAAAAGTCCACCCTACTGTGGACATGCATGCTTGAGATTTTTTCTTTGAAATCATTTGTAGTTTGGGAGATATTTAACTTTAAGCGCCCAATGCATTGTCAATGCGGCAATGGACATTTAAAGGGAAACGAGTACAGGCTACTAATCCTACATACTTACTGCTAGTAACCCCATTCATACTTTAAAATGTTCATCTTACTGTGGACATGTTTGCCTGAAAAGGAATCTTTGAAATGTTTAATAGTTTTAGAATTGTACTCCTTTAAAAGTTCAGAGATTTATAATGGAGGTCTATGGACGAATTTGGGACCTCATAAAAACACTTTCACCTAGAAACTCCATTCACAGTTCAAAAAGTCCACCCTACTGTGGACATGCATGCTTGAGATTTTTTCTTTGAAATCATTTGTAGTTTGGGAGATATTTAACTTTAAGCACCCAATGCATTGTCAATGCGGCAATGGACATTTAAAGGGAAACGAGTACAGGCTACTAATCCTACATACTTACTGCTAGTAACCCCATTCATACTTTAAAATGTTCATCTTACTGTGGACATGTTTGCCTGAAAAGGAATCTTTGAAATGTTTAATAGTTTTATAATTGTACTCCTTTAAAAGTTCAGAGATTTATAATGGAGGTCTATGGACGAATTTGGGACCTCATAAAAACACTTTCACCTAGAAACTCCATTCACAGTTAAAAAAGTCCACCCTACTGTGGACATGCATGCTTGAGATTTTTTCTTTGAAATCATTTGTAGTTTGGGAGATATTTAACTTTAAGCGCCCAATGCATTGTCAATGCGGCAATGGACATTTAAAGGGAAACGAGTACAGGCTACTAATCCTACATACTTACTGCTAGTAACCCCATTCATACTTTAAAATGTTCATCTTACTGTGGACATGTTTGCCTGACAAGGAATCTTTGAAATGTTTAATAGTTTTAGAATTGTACTCCTTTAAAAGTTCAGAGATTTATAATGGAGGTCGATGGACGAATTTGGGACCTCAAAAAAACACTTTCACCTAGAAACTCCATTCACAGTTCAAAAAATCTACCTTACTGTGGACATGCATGCTTGAGATTTTTTTCTTTGAAATCATTTGTAGTTTGGGAGATATTTAACTTTAAGCGCCCAATGCATTGTCAATGCGGCAATGGACATTTAAAGGGAAACGAGTACAGGCTACTAATCCTACATACTTACTGCTAGTAACCCCATTCATACTTTAAAATGTTCATCTTACTGTGGACATGTTTGCCTGAAAAGGAATCTTTGAAATGTTTAATAGTTTTAGAATTGTACTCCTTTAAAAGTTCAGAGATTTATAATGGAGGTCGATGGACGAATTTGGGACCTCAAAGAAACACTTTCACCTAGAAACTCCATTCACAGTTCAAAAAATCTACCCTACTGTGGACATGCATGCTTGAGATTTTTTCTTTGAAATCATTTGTAGTTTGGGAGATATTTAACTTTAAGCGCCCAATGCATTGTCAATGCGGCAATGGACATTTAAAGGGAAACGAGTACAGGCTACTAATCCTACATACTTACTGCTAGTAACCCCATTCATACTTTAAAATGTTCATCTTACTGTGGACATGTTTGCCTGAAAAGGAATCTTTGAAATGTTTAATAGTTTTATAATTGTACTCCTTTAAAAGTTCAGAGATTTATAATGGAGGTCTATGGACGAATTTGGGACCTCATAAAAACACTTTCACCTAGAAACTCCATTCACAGTTCAAAAAGTCCACCCTACTGTGGACATGCATGCTTGAGATTTTTTCTTTGAAATCATTTGTAGTTTGGGAGATATTTAACTTTAAGCACCCAATGCATTGTCAATGCGGCAATGGACATTTAAAGGGAAACGAGTACAGGCTACTAATCCTACATACTTACTGCTAGTAACCCCATTCATACTTTAAAATGTTCATCTTACTGTGGACATGTTTGCCTGAAAAGGAATCTTTGAAATGTTTAATAGTTTTAGAATTGTACTCCTTTAAAAGTTCAGAGATTTATAATGGAGGTCGTTGGACGAATTTGGGACCTCAAAAAAACACTTTCACCTAGAAACTCCATTCACAGTTCAAAAAATCTACCTTACTGTGGACATGCATGCTTGAGATTTTTTCTTTGAAATAATTTGAAGTTTTTTTTATATTGTACATTGTACATGAACGTGATGGTCATTCCCCCCAAATATTTAAAGGCACTTGGAAGTGGTTTGAAATGAGCTGAAATTCTAATCAGATTTCTGAACACTCGTACGCTGAAGCTTGATTCACACTTTGTCATACAACGGTGTCACTTGTCAAAAAATATCAGATCTACACGCATCAGTATTGACGCGTATATAGTATACTTTTCTTTGGTTAAATATTTATAATCAAAAAAAAAATTCGACGATTATGTAATAATTGTGACAGGCCTAGTACTCACCACAACCCACCACAGTAGGCTGTATAAGTTATTCAGGTCAGCTGGTTATGGTACAAATACTGACTGAAAACCCAGCTCCAAACACATTAACTTTCTTGTTTTTAACAGGGTTACATGCTGATATACAGTATCCTCTCCCTGGCTCTAATTTGGGGACAACATAAACCAGATTCTTCTTCTTCTTCTTCTACTACTTTGGTGTTTTATGGCAGTTAGCATCCGTAATTGTTGCATTACCACCACCTACTGGAATATATCTGTTTAAATGTCCATTGCCATTGACAATGCATTGGGCGCTTAAAGTTAAATATTTCAAAAACTACAAATTATTGAAACCCCATTCAAACTTTAAAATGTTTGCCTGAACATGAATATTTGAAATGTTTCATAGGCACCTCAAAAAAGCATTTTTCATACGTTAACCTATAAACTTGATTCACAATTTAAAAATTCCACCTTACTGTGGACATGTATGCTTGAGATTTTTACTTTGAAATAATTTGAAGTTTTTTTTATATTTAACTTTAAGCACCCAATGGCAATGGCAATGGCAATGGCAATGGACATTTAAAGGGAATGTTTTGACGCATTAACTTTTTATAATTCAAATATATATATAGGCAAGTTAATAGTTAATAGCAATGGTAGTTAATAGCAAACATATTCATATCTTTTCTTTATTGATTACCATTTCTTAATTCATTTTCAGTAATCCCATCAGCGTCAGTCTGTGACCTGTAGGTCTGACTTGGACGTCGTATCGATGCTGTATGGACGTCTTTTTCCGGCGTTGGTTGGTGGTTACAGAGGTCGACTTTGACGTTGTATTGACGTTGTATGGCCCAGTGGGCAGAGATTTTTGATTGGAAATGTTAGTTTCTAGATTACTTTTCCTAACCTGTAGCCCAAGTAACTCAAACTCATGAACACAAATGATATCGTCTTCTGTATGTGATGCTAAAAATAAGTTAGGCATATAGGCTACAGGTGGTGACAAACCAGCCCTGAAAAATTAAATCAACACCAACACAACAACAGTTATACAACAAATTATAAAGAAAACTTATTAGTTGATTATTTATCTTATCTGTTGACATTGAATAATCATACACTGACTGAGCTGGCAGTGTGCCCAGTATTAACAGAAAAAAGTATGATTCAAAGGTGAATGCTTTGCTAACTGAGCTACCCAAGCACAATATACTGGTTGCTGGTTTAGAAAGCTACACGGATTTAGTGACATCTTTCATAAGACCACCTTGAACTGAGCAAGTGGTGTCAGTCATAGTCATATGACTCCACTGTCATAGCTAAATGCACTGTGCATGTTTTTTTAAAAAAAAATCAGTTCTACTGGTTGCTGTGGAATCAGAGAATGGTAATTGCATGATTTTACCTCTCAGTTCATCTTTTAGTTTGGCTTCAGTTCAGTTCAAACGTGGTTCCTAATGTAAGATCATGCCCAACTAGTTGATAGGGTGTTTTTTTTTTTGTTACACCAATTGACATTTTTGCCATCATTCCTCCAAATATTCTATCAATATTGAATAAAACCATAAAGTTTAGACTAGATCCTCAAAAGAATATAATATATTATAATATTAATATAAAGTATGCAAGTAACTTGTATGCTTATTTTCAAATTTTGATACCATGATATATCATGGTCAGTATCATGTCGGTATCATGGTCAGTATCATGTCAGTACTGTATCACATCTGTCCCACTATGCACAGCAAGCAACTTTGGGCTTGTTTTTCTGTAAAGTCGCTTGTAAAAATTGGTAGTTGCAGGTTGCGTTTTGGGCCGTTTCTGGATTGTAGTTGCTTATTTGGGCTTCCTTCCTGATGTTGTATAAACATGGTATGCATAGCAAGTGTTACCAAAATGTTTTTTCCCCCCCAAGTTTAAAAAGAAATGATGTACAAGCGTGTCTATTTTCGAATAGGCTATGTAGATAGGGTTCAAGTGGTAAAACAGATTTTTATGCTATATTAACTCTGTGTTGTGTGTTGCTGGGGATCATGTGTGTGATCATGCAGCTTAGTCGCTTCTTTTGGGCTTGTTTTTGTAGACCTGGCCGCTTGTTTCTCTTGAAAAAAATAACACTGGACACACATGCATCTCACATGCATGGGGAGCACTTAAAATTGCCATTTACTCACACACGTCGCAAAAGTATTTTCAGATTTCAATGTATAACACATCATTTGAAAGATTATATTCTGTACCTTCATAATATGTAAAAAGCTGAAAAATTACCAGGGCCTACAAGGCCTACATGCACCTGCACCAAGCACTGTGTTCGGTCACATGTAACAGAAGAAAGAGCAGCTTGGAGTCTTCTTAGAGTAGTAATATGGGTCTTTATTAAGCAATCTCTTTAACCACAATCATGTTTATGGATTGAATAGGCCTCAGAAGTGAGAGGAATGCAGCTCTTACAAACTCAAAAAAAAAAAAAAAAAAAAAAAAGATCCCTATCGAGATTAATTTAAACAAAAAACAAAAAACAAAAAAAACACCGTAGCCTTATATACACGTGGATGGGGTGGGCATGTGCAAGAGATGGGGGATTGGGGCATGTATGATGATGGGTAGGGACAAGAGTAAGGTTTCTGAAGGCAGGAGGGTGGGGTTGCCATTAGTACATGTATCCTTTGGAGTAGGGCTGGGGCCCCATGTTTTGGGAGCCTTGCTCCGGGGGATAGGAGACAGCCTCATCCAGGTGTGACAGAGGCACTGTGTCCTCCTCGTTGACGTAGCGCTCAAACTCAGCCTTCAGACTGGGCCGTTGATTGTCAGGGAAGGCCAGGGAAATGAGGGCCTCAGGCTCGCACACAAACTTGTAAACGTAGCGCTCCCCTGCCACCTACGGACACAGAGAGTTAAAAAAAAAAGGGTTAAACATTTTCTTACAGTGGTAGTGGCAGACCATTCTGCTCCGTTCTATTTTGTATTTAGGTAGATAGATCAAAAGTTAAAAGGATAAGAAGAAGCTTGTGAGAGTTGAGCGTAGCTAAGGGAAAGGTTAGGAGTCTGCCCAATACTTGAACAAGGGACAAGCTGGCAATCACAGCGACTATTGGCCGATCACAGCCCGTCTTTTCTGATGTGGTGTAGGCTATCTATGACGTATGACTCCAAATTTGGGCAAGGTTTCAGCCCGATCCGACCCCATTGACTTCTATTCATATAAAACATGCGGAAAAAGGCCCGGACCCAAAATATTAACTTTTCAGGAAAGGAAAAAAAAAAAAAAATGTTTGTAGAACAACACAATACTGCCTCATCAAAGTTGGTATGGTGACTTTATACATTGTCAGATACTTGAATGTGTCATTATATTATCATCACTTTACCCAAATACAGCTCAAGTGGAGTTATGAGGTTTTTGACCATTAATGTGGAGATTAACAACTATCTCCACAAGTTTGAGTTAGGTGGTTTGAACGACAGTTTGAGGGTCCAATGGAGTTAGGTTTAGTCAGATGCGCTTTTCAAGTTTTCATTGGTTCAATATTTGTGAAACCCACACACAGACATAAAGGCTGTTCAATAGCACCGATTTATTAAAAGACATTAAAAAGTTGAAAAATGGAGATAGCTGGTTTCTGCCCGACAGCGACGATATAAAAAAAATATGAAAGCACAATAATGAAATACAATGTTATTACCTCTTTTCAAGAAAAGATTTCCACAGATTATACGCTTTTATTTTTAAGGCAGAGGAACCATTGATCATCGTTCTTTGTCTTGTTATCCAGACTAACATCAAATGTCAAATCAGTAACTGATTTAGTTTGTACCCGTTCTGTGTTCTGCGTTTTTTCACCTAATTCATTTTGCAACATATGTTTTCTGCCTTGCTATTTTGTTTTGTGAAATGTCGTGTTTTCTGTTTCACTCATTTGCTTTGTGACATGCATTTCCGATTTGTTTTGTTTCGTAAAATGCTATTGTGTTGTGCACCGATAGTAAGGACATTTCTACAGAACCTTATAACCCTTGCAACCTGCAGCCGCTAAAGTCCAAGTGTGATAATTAAAGCAATAAAAAAAGCAAAGGAAAAAGCAAAGGAAACTAGAACATTTCCATTAGAGCTGTAAATGTGTCCCTCAAGCTAATGTGAACAAATACCTTCTGCATGATTCCCTTCTCATAGTAGTACCGCAGAGAGCGGCTGAGTTTGTCGTAGTTCATGGCCGGACGGTTCTTCTGCATGCCCCACAGCCTGGCAACCTGAGGAGACACAATAAAGCCTAGTTAACTTCAGACCAAAGAATCGTGATGAGCCGAAATCACTTTGTTAAGCCCCATACTTCGTCGTACGACCGTCACGCATGCCGAAATTAGCCAATCTACGAGCTACAAGCTCGCAGATCATCTATTTTCGGTGCATGACACTGTCGTACGACGCAGCATAAATCAAGCATTTAGAACACTGTGGAGAAATATTGCAGCGGTCTGAATTTTACCTACGGCAGGAGGAAGAGAAAGGAGGGAGAAAACCGCAGAGGAAGAATAGCAGAGCAGGAGAATAAAGGGAGTGCGAGAATGAGGGAGGGAGAAGAAAAGAGGTGGTTACGCATCTGGGATGGTTCAGCTCTGGTGGCTGGGGCCTGGGTTCCTTCATGGGTGACTGAATGGACAATCGGGTACACTTTAGAAGGCTTCAAAGAACACAGTCTTCTTTTTCTAAAAGATGTTTCAGCATACGTTTTTTTTCCCCCTGAAACAATTGTAAGTGGAGCTCCTTTGGCGGAACAATGATTGTCCCATTGAACCACAGCAACGATAACCCAACGCTGCGAGTCACAACTCTGCCCTTTAACCACTAGGGGTCCTCAGCGATAAGTCAAAGGCCTCAGTTCTTCCTCCATCTGTGTCGGCATGCCCAAAGCAGGGCGAGTCCCCAACATGTGGATTCACTTCCTTTTTATGTAACCCATTACCACTTGAATGCAACCAGAGTCCCACAGTGTGTGCAGTGAAATAAGAGTCAGCGGCTGCTTGTCATGGGCAGACTATGAAATACCGTCCCCAAACCCAGGTTGAACTTAGGGCCGACAGCAGCAGCAGCCCACTAACCTCTCGCTATAGTCTCTCATCCCAAGTGAGGGAAGGTGGGTGAATCCCATTATTATTTAGGAGATGTGAATCCTTCTGTTGACAAACGTCTTGGGATATTGCGAGTAGGTGGGTGTGTGCAGGGGTGTGGGCGTGTAAAGCGCTGGAGGAGGTTGTAAAGATTTGGGCAGGGAGAGCACAGGAGCAGAAGGAGACACTCAGAGGAGAGACATAAAGAGAGGAGAGGAGGCTTATGACTCAGTAGGAGACGGGTCATATCCCACGGTGGCTGGCCAGCCAGAGGCTCCGTTTGATCTCTGAGCACTCAGCCCTAATTGCCTCTTGTAAAAACTCCTGGACCCATTCATTTTTAATGTACAGTAAAAAAGATAATGGAAATGACAGTAGGCCTGCCTATCTAGCGTACTGGGCCCCATCTAAATGGACCATCCGGCTGATACGGCCAATCAAGCCGCAGACTTAAACATTGCGAAAAAATGTCCAGACCTGAAGAAATGTGAGGAGGTGAGAGGGAGAGAGAGAGAAAGAGAAGGGGAGGGGGTGCATGATTCGGCGATAGAGCTTGTCCTTCATTTTGTATCAATCTATTGTTTCATGTGCTGAATAATGAATGGGAGACTAATGGAGCAGGGATCAGAGTACAGAGCATTGTGAGGACAGAGGCCAGATCTCACTTCTAATCATTGTGATCTGTGCTTTGTTTTAAAACCCGTCTGCTAACATGAATTCATCACAACTCAGATCCCAACGCCCTCCTCATCACCTCCCTATCAACATTGTTCAGATGCAAAGAAAAGCGGTGACAAGGAATCGACCTCAAAGGATCATAGAATGACATGCGGAAACCTTGTATGTAGAAAAATTAAAACGTACTTTTATATGTACGTATTGCCATACGTATATTATTATGTATAATGGACCAGGTAGAGTTGAGAGATTTAGTGACAGGCTCTTGTTAATACTTTTAATTGGTTAAATATTTGTAAAACCAGCAGACACACATAAATGATGGCCACTAGCATTGATTTAGCTATATGGACATACAAGGTTTCCATAGATAAAACTATTGTGCTAAACTCAGATACAAAGGATTATTTACATTTTCCTGTATACTGTATTTAGGTTCCTGAAAAAAACACAGTAGGCTTATAGTAAAGCACTAGTAAAGCAATTGTAAACGTGCACGTTTATAGCAATTTCCGATCATTTTTGTCTAATAAACACAATGTTGTCTATTGCTGCTCCAGCCATCCTTGAGTGCACACTCAACGCACGATTTACTTCGTCGTACAATGGTGTCGCGCACAGAAAATAGCTGATCTATGTAATCACACGATGCATCCTGGATGCAAAATGTTAATTAAGCATTACACACCATGGATGGGTATGTTCATAATTGTCAAAGGATGCAACCTAGGACTGGTCTGTTTACACAGCCTGTTGCAGGGGTGAATTCCTTTTCAGTTTCTTTGTTGTCCCATGCTAAATCTGTATGAATTGAAATGTATTGATAGTGTATCTTCACCGGGCACATTCATGTGCTTGCATGTATACATTACCGTCCCACCCCTGACAAATACGATTACCCCAAAAGCCATCAGGGTGTCATTTGAACACTGCTATGTTCTTATCTCCATCCTGGAATTTCCTTTGGAATCAATATAGTATCTATTGATTCATCTACCTACTGTATTGTGTTATTGATGTTGTGTTTTTCACGTGTTCATGTTTTACAGCACATTCATTCAAGAGCACCAAAGAAAAACAAAATAAAGAGTTAATTGCCAACACGAATCTTAAAAACCTCCACTCAATAGACACAAAAAAAACAAGGACATTGTAAAAACCAAGAAAAAGGTTAGCCTCCATAAATTAAGTTGTGTGTTGTATCTGACGCTGGAAAAACCTCATTATACATTTATTTAAAAAAAATCAGATCCGTGACTAAAGATGCATACCTCCTCGGGTTCGATGAGTTTGAACTCCATGCCACGGCCGGTCCAGGCGATGAAGCTGGAGTTGCCGGGGTCGTCCAGCAGTGCCACCAGGAACTGCCAGAGCTGCAGTGATCCACGGCGCTGGTAGGGCGCACCCTCACGAAACACGCCACCTCCTTCCTGCTTCACTTCACCTGAAATAATAATAATAATATTATATTATAATAATACTCAGCGACACTCTCACTCCTGAGGATCACCGGGCGGGGACCGCTTGATGTTACCAGTCTGAGATATGCACTCTACAAATTAATGTTAAAAATGTTTTCAGAACTTGCACCATTAGCCGAGTCATTAAGGTGCACATCTGATGATGCCTGAAGCGAGTCCCCGGTTCGAGTCCTGAGCCGCGCGGACCATTTGCTGCATGTCAGTAACCGACTCTCTCACCTGGTTTCCTGTCTAATCTCCACTGTACTATCAATAAAGGCAGACAAGCCCTAAAAATGACTTGAAATGTTTAAAAAATTGCTATTAAAAAAAAAAATGATATAATTTGAATGTTTTTTTTAAAGGTGTGGCTCTGCAGGAGACTATCTGTCTCTAAGACAATGTGAATATGTGTGTCTGTGTTTCCAGAGGCAATCTCGCAAACCGCTGGACCGGTTTTGTTTTCACATAATTAGGTTTTAAACTTTTTGAAATATTTAACTTTCATTTCATGAATGGAAGTCAAGGGGCTGTGAATGGAATGAAACCTAGCTTGCCCACATTTGGAGCCATACATCATAGATATGTCTTAGACGAGATCCACATGATTAGATTTTTTCCCCCGCCTATATCTACGCCTACATGTCCAAAACTGAGACACCAGGGTTAAAGTGATTCAATCAAATCCTTATTGACAGCCTATGGAATGATTTGACAACTTGAATCCATTAAGACCGGGAAAGCATCTGTGTCATTTTTTGATTTCTTTGGCCATTAAAAGATCTGCTATTTTTAGAAAAATCTTTGAATATATATATATTTTTTAAGCGAAAATGTGTAACTCAAATCTTTGCTTCTGGGGGTCCCTGGAACAACATATTTTGAGATGGGGTCGGAGGACAAATACATGTAATAAATGTTTTTCAGAAACCTGTTGGGATTTAGAAGACATTTGTAGAATCCCCAGAAGCAAAGATTCGCTTTAGAAAAATATATATACTCAAACTAAAGATTTGTACAAATGTTCACGATAAAAAAAAAAAACAGATCTACAAGCTTGAGTGCTGCGCTATGAGCTTGTATCTCTGCTATTTTTTGAATAGCCAAAGAAATCTTAAAATGACACAGATGCGTTCCCGGTCTTAATAGATTACGGTCATTGGCAGCAGTATACCCACCAGCCACCATCGGTGATGTATACAAAAGCAGGTGCAGGGAAAAGGCGTCCTGCATCATGAGGGACTGTACCCACCCTGCACCTCCTCCCATCAGGCAGGAGGCCACGCACTGTACCCACCGCGCACCTCCTCCCATCAGGCAGGAGGCCACGCACTGTACCCACCCTGCACCTCCTCCCATCAGGCAGGAGGCCACGCAGCAACAAGGCTGAGGCTCTTCCATGATGCTGTGATACTGATTCTGCATCTCACTCATCAATTGCTGCCATTTAGTATTAGTATCATTATGCCGTTTCATACTAGGGCATTGCTGCACTTTGGGTCCACTTGGCCACCTAGTTTTTCTTTTAGATTTATATTTGCATAGTTTATTTTCTAAAGTTTTATTCCATATTATCTGCACCAGGACCTGAGAGCCTCATTTTGTTCCCTTTCATGTAAAACATGCTCTGGAATGACAATAAAAAATATCGTTCATCCTTAGATGTTTTACCAATTCTACTTAAGTTAGTATCGTCCACATACATTAGTATCAAGTTGTTGGACTGGGATTTATACTGTACACCAACCAACCGAAATGTAAGAAAAGGAATGTGTGAGACAAAAAACAGGGGATGGGCAATATGCTAATTGTCACCGATATGTGTTTGGCTATAGAGTTAGTTATTTACCGGTTACTGGATCCTCGGTACACAAGTGTGGGAACATGAGGACCTCGGCTATGTTACTGGTGCACTTGGTTGTTCAACCAGTGCTAAAGCCTTCAGGCTCTCCACTCAATCTCCTTTAGCGTCAATCTCGAAAGAACGCATGGGAAACTGGCTGTCACCGTTCCCACCCTGACATAGGAGCCCTGCACGTTGTACCACAGAGAAACCAGACCCAACTAGCTGAGCTCCTACCTGATGTAGTTCACCTGTTACGTACGGACCCTCCAGTGCTTATTGTGTAGAGGGATGCTAGCTGATACACAGGGAGCTCCAATACCGATTCCAGATGGAGATAGGGATTCGATGCCGAGCACAGAGCCAACTATGCCTGCTTTTGTGTGGCTTGTGTTTCTCTAATAGAGATAGATACTCTAAAGTGCTGTCACCCATAACTATTTCGTCCAACTGACACCTTCCCAAGTGGATTGTGGTGTGTCAAGGTAATAGAGTGTGTGTGTGTGTGTGTTGTTGTTCATACTGCTACATGTTGGTTTGACCAAAGCCTTTGTGTATTAGTGCAAGCATGCATGTACAGGAATTATTAATCATGACTCACCCTCAAATTTCTCTGGAACCACTCGGGAATCGTTTTCAAACAGATAGCCTGCAAAGATAAGGGCGGGGGGGGGGGGGGGGGGGGGGGGGCGTGTGAGTGTTTCAAGTGGCCTTGCTCTTACAATTACAGTCAAATTGGCCATTTGGGATCCACGCCAGGCTTAATGAATAACATCTCAACAAAATACAAGGGTGTATTCACCCATGAATAACATTACGGCAGTAAGTGTGTCCTCCTGATCCACTCCACCAAAAGTAGAGTGGAGGAGGGCTTCTTGAGAGCGAGAGCATTTCACCCTCTGCAAATATCTGTGACGGACGGTCACAGGATGGTCCTGTTCGATTCCAGGACCGGTAAACTTCTGAGCAACACTCCTGTTAATTCCCCTCATCAGATTTAGTTTTGGACCACATGAAACGTAGCGCCTCGATTCAGAGGCCTTATTCATTTAGCGTAAATAGCAGATCTACAAGCTGATGATGCATCACGTTGTGAGCTTGTAGATTGGCTATTTTCACCCATATATATTTGGTGTAGATTAGAAGGAACAAAGGAGGAGAACTATTATAGACCCCTGGGGGACTCCGGTCAACTAAGTATTTAGGGTTTTAAGTGGTTAAAAGGTCTTCCACTGTCCTGACTGGCTGAACGTGGGGCAAAGTAGCTACAAACGGTGTCACAAACAATGGGAGTGAATGGGAGGATTGTTTTCCCTTTTCTCACTAGGAAAAATACTTTAGCTTTTTCCAGGAGTAATATTTATCCAGGGATTCTTGAGGCGGGGGGTGAGGCCAGGGCCCCTGCCAATGGAAACACAGGCACACCGCCGGTTAGCCAATGGAAACACGGACACTCCAGGCCGGTTAGCCAATGACCGCAAGGCTCCAGCCAGGCCAGGCTCCGTTATGATAAAGGATGGGCGGGGAGGGAGATCTGGTACGTGCAATCGAAAGACTCCCATCACGTCGACATCATCTTTAACTCTTAAATGACTCTTGTTTAACAAGCCTTTTACACTTGAGCCTGTACGTTACAATGGACAAGATGAAAGCACATTTACCTCACACACCCAGAGTTTCTATTGGACCCGAGAGTTAATTAATTCATAAAAATGTTCCATATAGAACATTCTATAAATCTAAAATGGTTCTAAAAGAGAACCATGTGAGATCTTCATAAATGTCTTACATAAAATTTCCACTAAGAATCTTTTTGGGAGCCATATACTGTATGCATGGAGCAAACTATAACTCTTTCTGATAAAAGTGTACAGTGGATAGAAGGCATGCAGATTAGATTAACATTATGCCTTACCTTCATTGCTGTGCTGGGGGTTGGAGTAGCCCTCATTGTGGTGGTACATAGAGGGACAGCCAGGCACATCTGAAACCCATTAGCACACATCAGTGGACTGGTGCTTACAACATTGGTTCCATTTACCAAGGAACTCAAAAAATGGACCTGTAACCCTTTGTGGACAAAATTGTTCGTGTTGCCCCCACTGCAACAATCTCACAACAATATCTCTCTCTCCCTCTCTCTCTCTCTCTGTCTGTCTCTCTCTCATTCTCTCTATCCCCAAGTACAATACCGCCAATGACAGTGTGTCTACAAGCACAATATGGACAATGATAGTGTGTGTCTACTATGGACAATAGTTTAACTTTATATTTAAATGTTTTGTTACATTTGTATTTTTAAATACTTTCTTTGCTTTAAATATTATAGGTTGAAATGTCTCAATTTCTCTTCATTTTAATTAGTTTTAGTTTGTTGCACCTGTAATGACACTAAAAGGAATTTAGTTCAATTGAATTCATGTTTTACTAAAAAGGAGAGAAAAAAAGCACTCAGTATAACTGTAGCCAACCCTAAGTGGATAAAACACTTTCACCCCAAAGCAGGGCTTCTCTACAGAGATTTGTCCAAACATAATCACAAATCATCCATTTGGTATTACAGTATGTGAATATGTCAGAGGGCTCATCCCTATAGCGCTCCTGCAAGGACAAAACTCTGCATTTATCATCGTATCACTTGTCTTGTCTCTGCTGGTATTTTTAGGCCAAGCACCTGCGCCCGGCCAGAAGGAAAAAAAGCTGTACAGTATACAATGTCTGTGCTTTGTCCGGGCACATCATTGACGGTCTCAAATAGCTGCATTCGCCAAAATAGATTTTATATTTCCCTCATTAACCTCCCAGCAAATTCTTAGCAAGCTGGAACACTTGTGTAGCGCCCTCGTAACATGTTGTGAGGAGTCGGTACGTGCTGAGGAGAGCTTTCAGGGTGCTGTCTGTCTGTACTTGACTGTATGAGTTAAAGACAGCAAAAGTGTGTAAAAACTGACCCAAATGGACCCTCTGAGTTAAACGGACACTGATTTTACACTCTCAATGTGAAATGAACAATGAGTCTTTAGCTGTGTAGTGTCTAAAAAGGTGCCTCTGGCTGGGGGCCTGTGACTCACTCCTGGGGAATGCAGTTGCAGCGCTGTGGCCACGATAAGACGCCACTGGGGGAAAATGAAGCCCTCCATTTCGGGGAGGCAGGAGCAGCAGCGCTCGATCACACTGTAACTAATCTGCCTGCCAGCGACAGCAGGCCTCACCCACCGGGGGAGCGAGTGACGGGGGGTGGGGTGGTGGGTGGCGGGTGTCTGGTGTGAGAGCGCCAGGGTCAATTGTGCGCAGTGTCGTGGTCATTTTGTGTCTTTCATCTCACACAATGGCAGTGATTAGGTGACGGGATGCCAATTTGTATGTGAAATTGGTTCTCAGACCTACACAGACTCAGGGATTTAACGCTCAGCCTCTACGGTGTATACCTCGGTTTTAGATTTCATTTCCCTTAGCATTTCCCTTAGTCTTATTTTTTATGTTATAGGTCAGGCATTGATGACATCAGAAATGTAACATCAAACAGCAACTTGGAGCGAAGCACCACGGTGTCGCTAATGTCAACTATATCTGCGGGAAATGACAGAGGTCCTATACACCCCTCTTGATCAATGGGGAACCAGTGAATAGCTTCAAGTAACTCGGTGACAGAAGACCTGACCTGGAGAATGCACACAGAGAGTCTTTGGCCAAGAAAGCCAGACAACATCTGTACCACCTCAGACAGTTAAAGGATCTACACCATGAATTTAAAAAATAATAATATAATAATATTTAATATCATATTGTTTATGTCCCTCAAACGTTTTTCAAAAGGTTTGAGCCTAAATCAAGCCTCAGATATACTCAACTTCTCTCTGGCTTATAAAGCACTTTCACCTGCAATACCATATTGTCCTGTTTAGCACGGGGCGCTATTGAGCCAATTTGTATGCTTGTTATCTCCTGGTTCCGTGTGGAAAAAGTAAAGAAAAAAATAATAATAATAATAATATATATATATATATATATATATATATATATATTTTTTTTTGGTTGGAACTGAAAAACGGGAGGGATTGTACCCTGACGTGACGTCGCGTCAGGGTGCAAATCAGTTTGGCCTGTTTTGAGAACAATTTACAGAAAACCCCAGATTTGCTGTGAAAGCCTGAGTGTTCAAACTGGGGTATTTTGGGGGATAGAAGAGAGGTAGAGGAGACCAAAAACACACAAAAAAGAAGAAAAAGTTCAAATCCATGGTGTAGTCCCTTTAACGACATTCATGGTGTCACAGAACGTTCTGAAGTCCTTCCACTCTGCTACCACCCAGAGCATCTTGACTTTAGCCATCACTGCATGGTAAAGAAATAGCATTCCCAGGATCCTACAGCAGGTGGTTTGTTGCAGTTGTGTTATCACAGTCTTGCGGACCTTGTCACACTAGCATTTAGCTGCTTGTACCTGTATGAGTAGCGATAAATAAAACCTCTTGATTCTTGGCATATTTAGGAATTTAACCGACCATATTACATTTACTGCTACAGGTAGAGCATGTTTTTGTAATTTGGGTTAACAGTGATGTGTGAAGTGGAGCCTCAGATTCAATGGACATCCTATAATCACCCAAACGCATTTTCTTTATGAAGCCACGTAGTGAACAGTTGTGGTGAAAGTGCCTAGCTCAAGGGAGAGAACATTACTTGTTCACTCTACAGGACAAATGCTTTTCATCACTGACATTAAGGCCTGAGTGATGGCCTATAGGAGGCATTGAATCTTTTGAACAGCAGTCTAAAAGAGCGTTTACATTAGCAGAGAAATTAGGCGAGCGATAAACGGCACTACAATCTATTTCTTTGTTGCCCTGCAACGGTTATTATTTGTGATCAGGAAACTGCAGCTGGCTATCGTCGTACGAAGTGAAAGTGCTGTCACACACACACATAACCATTTCGTCCAGCAGACACCTTCTCAAGTGGTGCCGATCTACAAGCTCACACCGGGTCGCATCCGTCATGCGTTGTGAGCATATAAATCAGCTATTTTCGGCGCGTGACACATTCGTACGATGGACTATAAATTAAGCATTTCACAGACACACCTCTCTGGCGGCCATGGCCTCCCAGCAACACACACACTTTTATCCACAGACAAACATCCTTTTGTTGGTCTTTCTCTAGTCCCTCCTCAAGGCTCTCTGAAAGCACAAAGCTCAACTTTGTCAGGGCTATCCGTCTTCCACTCCCTATCAAAAGGTATGGGTACAAAAAGAAAAACATTAACAAAAAAGTAAAGAAAAAAAATTCTAAATGGAATTTAGGTCGACGATCCTCGGGTGTTCATTATGCATAAAGTATGCCAGTTTCAGAGCTCGGAAGCACCCATTCCTGTGCTTATATAGAGGGCAGCAGTTTTTACAGTCTCACAGAGTCAATTCAACACTCTGGATTTTACCGTGTATATCAGCCAGAACACGGTAAATGAAGCTCTTAGTGTTTCACGATATCTCACCACCCCTCCCTTGTCATCATTCTCAGGGGGGGGGGGGGGGGGTGAGATAGAGAGAGAGCGAGAGAGAGCGAGAGCGAGAGCGAGGGTGGAGCAATGCTCTGTGGCTACACACACGTACAGGTAAATTGTTACACGGCCAAGAGTTACATTAATACTCAGGATTTTTACAGCGTAGTTAGTTGTCATGCTACCTAACAGGGAAGGCTGCTTGCTTACCACCCCACCTCCCCCCCTCAATCCCTTCAACCTAAGCCCCCCTCTCCCCTCCAGGCCAGCCAGTGAGCATCTCAGGTTGCTGCGGCCACGCTCATTTTTCCATTATGAGTTCATCTGCCTGCAGAAAAAGGAAGCCAACAGTGCAACCTGAAACCCTGGAGCACTCCGCCGGGGACGCTAGTCTTTCCTATGCCCTCCATTTTCTCAATGAAATTCCTCTGCCTCTCTCTCTCTCCCTCCCTCTCTCATTCTCTCTCCCTCTCTCTCCCTCCCTCTCTCATTCTCTCTCCCTCTCTCTCTCTCTCAGAGACCAGGCAAGAGAGAACTATAGTGAAGAGAGAAAAAAGAACATTTTTTTTGCTTTGCAAAGTGTCATAGAGTTGAAAGGAGGAGTTTGCGAGGAGGAGGAGGGGGTGGAAGTCTAGGAGCCGATACAGTAAAAAGGGAGCGTGTTTTGGCTTTTTGGACATTTTGTTCTAAGGTTGGCTGCACACACGCCAGGGGAGGATTTGTCTTCAAAGAGACTCTTGTGGAGGCGAAAGCAAAAAAAAACAAAAAACTGCTGCACCGCGCAAACACCGTGAGGCTTAACGCTTCCGACGGGCCAGACGCATTTTCAGCTTGACACGCTTGCAAACAACTAGAGAAAATGCCATGACGCGTTTGTTTAACCACATTAACCCTGTCGACCCTGTTGTGTGGTCTTTTTTTAAAGCACATTTTTGCAAAAATAACAGAACTACAAGCTCACAATTTTGTGTGAGCTTTTAGATCGGCTATTCTTACTATTTGTCTTTTGATTAAGTATATATCGGGCTTAAGTGATTAAAGTCCTTGAGCCAGCTTGATAATGAGGGAAGTTATCCCTGTTATATATCCCCTTTTTTCAGTACATTTATGAGCCGATTCTACAAATGCCTTCTAAATCAGTGGTTCTCAAACTTTCCCGTGCCAAGGCCCCCCAAAATTATATATATGTGGCCGTGGTCCCCCATCTGAAAATGTTTTGTGCCAGGGACCCCCAGAACATTTGCGTTAAAATCATTCAACATTTTTCAAACACTTTCAAGAAGCAGACGTACAAGCTTGAGCTTGCATCTGCTATCTTTGAGAACCACCGTTCTAAATCCTAAGCGTTTTCTGAAAAACGTATGTTGCTACATATATATATATATAGCTAAAATCTAAAATGACACAG
This sequence comes from Gymnoscopelus braueri, assembly GCF_963280865.1. Classification (NCBI taxonomy): domain Eukaryota; kingdom Metazoa; phylum Chordata; class Actinopteri; order Myctophiformes; family Myctophidae; genus Gymnoscopelus; species Gymnoscopelus braueri. The sequence continues at coordinate 29,297,363 of NC_137617.1, read as the reverse complement.
ATGCTTGGGTTAAAAAATACCGGATTTTACTTTGTCACTTGCACCCCCCCCCACTCCTCTCCCTACCTGCCTGTCTCCTTTTGATCACTTCGCCTTTTGTAATAACTATAAGACATTAGCCGTACACATTTATTAACGCAAGCTTCTCTTGACTACTTTCACATTTCTTGATTGTCGAGGTGCATTTAGTTTTTATACCTTTTGTTTTTTTGAGCAACCCTATTTAATATTAGGCAAATGTAAAGACATGAGGGGAGGTACATGGTCCGTTCCAATTCACCCGTTTGCCAGAGAAGCTTGCAACTGAAAATACACAAGCAAGACATCCTCAGGCGATCTAGATAAGTAACGTAGAGTCCTTAGACAAACAAAAAAAAAACTGAAAAAACACCAAAGATATGGCAGTAGGTATTGAAACATTTAAATGTGGCTTTTGGCTCAACATGTTCCCTAATTAAAATGGCAGTTCTTTCCCCCTATAGATTTGCCCTTAAGGAAGAGTCTCTATGCAGTGGAGCGTGTTCTCTGACTGTCACTCACCAGGGTCATATGTGTAGTCCGTGGGCTCCTGTTTGACCATCATGTGGGCCGGTGGGAACCTGTGTTGGTGGGGGTGTGGATGAGGGTGTTGGTGTTGGTGAGGGTGAGGGTGGGTCTGGGGGTGAGGCCCAGGGACCGGGCCCCCCGCCGCCATGTGGGCGGCCCGTTCGTACAGGGGGTCCAGGTACTCCTGCTTAAAGCTCTGCTGCAGGTAGGGCAGGCAAGGGTCGGAGTGCTGTCGATGGTACACACCACCTCCTCCTCCTCCCCCTCCTCCTCCTCCACCACCACCACCACCTCCCGGTCCTCCGCCCCCTCCTCCTCCACCACCACCCCCGGCATGGGGGCCTGCGGCCGGGGCAGGCTGCATGCGTTGGAAGGCCTGCTGCCCCTGTGGTGGGAACTGGGTGCACATGGGGTCTGATGAAGGGCCCTGGTACCTGGAACTGAGAGACCAGATTATTAACTAAGGTTTGGCTTCCTAATTGTCTCCGCCGAAGGTGGAGAATATGTTTTCGCTTTGTGTGAGCAAACATTGTTAGCCAAGCTAACATTGGGCAAGCTCCACGTGACACGTGTCAATATGTCGACACCAATGTCTCTGATTGGCTAGAGGGACGCGTGACGAAATAAAATTCTATAAAAAGGTGTGTCACTTCAAGAAGCCACTACTTTTTGAAGTGAGGTAAAACAGGATCAATCAGACTTGATTGGAACAGTACCTTCAGTAAGTCCAAGTCACCCGTCTGTGCGTGTGTGTTTCCCTCTGAGAACACCTAACATTGGTCAAGCAAAGGCGCAGAAGGCCAAAGCTAAGAAAGCATACTCATCTACAATTGTAACGTAGAAGAAGACTAGAGTTGAAATGATCCCACAACAAAGCCTAACTCTTAATACGTGTCAATATGTTGACATCAATGTCTCTGATTGGCTAGAGGGACGCATGACGAAATACAATCCTATAATAAAAGTGTGTGTCACTTAAAAAAGCCGTTTACATTTTGAAGCGAGGTAAGACAGGATCAATTAGTCTTGATTGGAACAGTATCTTCTAGTCCAAATCACCCGTCCGTGCGTGTGTGTGTCCCTTTGAGAACACCTGACATTGGTCAAGCAAAGGCGCAGAAGGCCAAAGCTAAGAAAGCATACTCATCTACAACAGTAACACAGAAGAGGACTAGAGTTGAATACAACAAGACCGAAATCTTAATACGTGTTAATATGTTGACACCAATGCCTTTGATTGGCTAGAGGAATGCATGACGAAATACAATTCTATAAATAGGTGTGTCACTTCAAAAAACCCAATTTAATTTAATATTATTGTCTGTTCTATTTTAAGGAATACGTAAATATTACGTAAATATATTAATCTTTTTTTAATCTCTTTTTTCATCTTATTTTATTTTTAACATTGGAAAACAAGTATTAGAACTTTTTGTTTAACTAAAAGATATATATTTTACCCTACTGTATCACATTAGTTATTGCTATTATAATATAATTGATATATATATCAGATGCGTCATAGTATATACATTTTTGTCAGAAATACATAAATAACTTTTGGAATCTCTTTTTTTCATCCTATCTTTTTTTAAACATTTTTTTAAACATATTTTTAAACATTAGAAGACAATATGATTTTTAAATCATTTTTTTTTTAATAAATATTTCTTTAACATACACCTTTTTATTTAACTACAGTATATATCTTTTACTCTACTGTATCTCATTAGTTATTGCTATGATAATATAATTGCTATAGTCTGCTGGCGGAGACTTGTGCTCCGAGGAGCACATTTTCTAGTTATATATATTTTTGGGCGGTGAAACCGCCCCTATAAGTGAGGTTTGGATATTTGTACAATTATCCTGCGCTGTGATTGGCCAAAAAGTACCCCGCCTAACCCTGCACCGTGATTGGCCAATCACAGTCTATTCAGGACTGTGATTGGCCAGTGTCACATGACACATGTGCATAGCCCTATATAAGAAACCATTTTAAGTTATGGTTTCTTATATAGGGCTATGCACATGTGTCATAAAGTGTTTCAATAAATGTATTTATTTTTTGTACATGATTGGTTGACTCCATTCAGTATTGTGATTAGCTAGCAAGACACCGCCCACTTCACACAGGGTGTGATTTTTTTGAGTATTGTCAATATGTCTATATATATATTATCTATACACATCATTGCAATAATTGTTGTAACTCTGGCTTGTCAGAGGGGACCTTGAATCAGGCTTTGATTCGGGCATTGATTACTTGATGTGGGGTTGTCACTAAATCTATAACAAATCATATGTTCATATGTCGTTGTGCGTGTCTGCACACAGAGGTTTTGTGCATTTGATACGAAGCCCTGTCATGAATGCCATCAGTGTGTGTCACCTGGGATTGATGGGGTAGCTGTGGCTAGGCAGTGGCTGGGTGGAGGCAGCAGGGTTCATGTAGCCAGCGTCGGGCCGTCCGGCCACAGCAGGTTTGGGGGAGTAATGCTGCTGCATGGGTGACATGGGCGTTCCCGGGCAGGAGCTCTTTCCTCCCCCTGCAGCCCTTTTCTGCTCATAGGCACTGGAAAACGAAAGCACGCCCGAAACACACACACACACACACACACACACACACACACAATAACCACATTAACCCTGGCATTCCTGTTTTGGGCATGTCATTATAACCGAAAATCTCCCAAGATTTGCAGTAGATCGGCCATTTTCTTCGCGCGACATTACGTTATGGCGAAGTATAAAATAGGGCTTTTAAGTGGTTAACACAAACACACACGTGATCCACATGTTCGGAGACGGTTGTGCGTGGAAGAGGCACAGGGTTTCATGAGTCAATACGACAAAGCAGGCTAATGGGAGCTGTGTAGTGAGGCTTGTGGTGGTCAATAGCATGTGGTCACTCTCTTTGCTGTGTTGACTTATGCATGAGAGCTGACCAGGGTTTGGTTTCCTGAACATAGTGCTACCACGTCCTTGTTCTGTTTTTATGTAGCTGGACAGACTGCACAAACCCTCACAGACAAGAGCCATAATACAGCCTTTTATTAACCCATTCAATCCGGGAACGCATAGCCGTGTCATTTTAGATTTTTAGCTATAACCATTATTTTATACTTTGGGCTAGCGTGGGACTGAGTGCCACGCTACGAACAATCTTTGAATACCGTAAATTTCGGACTATAAGCCGCGACTTTTTCCCATTTTTCGATCCTGCGGCTTATATAACGGTGCGGCTTATCTATGGATTTTTACAGCTAACGGCCACTAGGGGACCTCCTAAATCTATGGATTTTACACACGCGGCTTATAGTCCAGTGCGGCTTATATATGTACAAATCATTCAATTTAGCTGCTGCGGCTTATATTCAGGTGCGGCTTATAGTGCGAAAATTACGGTATATATATTTTTTTAAAGCGAACATTTTTTATTAAAATCTTTGCTTCTGGGGATTCTACAAATGTCTTCTAAATCCTAATCCATAGTGCGGCACTCTGTGCCGCACTATGAGCTTGTATATCTGCTATTTTTGAATAGCCAAATGAATCTAAAAATTACACAGATGCGTTCCTGGATTGAATGGATTAAACACTGACGACGCATCTATACTTGTGTTTATAATCGCTTGAAACCATGCTCAAATACAGCCCATGCTGTGATGTAGTTACAATGTGACCTCTGCGTGGGGTGTTTTTTACCTGGCGTAAAGGCACTGCTCTCCGCTGGGGTAACTGAAGCTCTGCTTGTGGCTACAGGACTGGCTGGGGTCAGAGCCTGGGCTCTGGGGCTCTTTCTTGATGGTGACCGGTGGGCTATGGAACGCCACCGCTATACAGGGGGAGACAGAAAGGAGAAACAGACGGGTTAGTAATTACATGATGATTGAAATTCTTTATTAGGAATAACCCCTTGAGATGTAGCATTTCGTTTTCGAGGGGGTCCTAGAACAGTACATAAAAACATTGCCTCTGTACAGCAGTGGCTCTCACAGTGGGGTCCGGGGACCCCCAGGGGTCCTTGACGGGGTTCCAGTAAAATGATTTAATATAACATCTAAATCAGTTTAACCACTTTAACCCTGTATACATCAGATACATTTGAAAATAGCAATTTTTTAAAAACATTTCAACAAGACAAATCGTAAGTATGGGGGGAACCCTGGCACAAAATATTTTCAGATGGAGGTACGCAGCAAAACATTAATTTGGGGGTCCTTGCCTTGAAAATGTTTTAGAAACACTGTCATACAGAAGATAGACACCCCCCCCTCTCCTGATACGACTGCCGTCAAAGGCTGGGATGCAAAAGCAAATACTTCTGTCCACACAGGAATCCGGCTGACATGCCAGCCAGAGTGCTTAAGAGACAGTCAATTGAAACCATCAGGAGGCTGACAGACAAATGTAAACACACTGGTGTGCGTTGGCACATACGCACACACAGGCACACACACACACCGACAATCTAGCACACACATAAAAAAAGCTCTCTCTCGCTGTCTCTCCCAGACAGGCTCCCTCTCTCTCACACACGCACGCACGCACGAGCTCCCTCTCTCTCACACTCACACATACTAACAAACTGCACACGTATTGACGCACACTCACACACATACACGACGGCATTCCAGCAGTCGTTTGGAAGTGCAGCGTGTCCTCGCCCACTTCTTTGCTCTCTGCCAGACACAACAGCAGCCATAACTACCCCCAGTCAAAGTCAAGCTCAAACCTAAACAACTGTACGGGCCAGCAAAGCGTCCTCTCTGCTGATGAAAGGCAATGTCACACCTCTGTGAGAAATGCACATACACTGTATATATGTGACTCAGCATTCTTTCCTATCGGGACCCAGATGTTAGCAGCAGGGTTTATTTGATTATCTAAAAAAAAAAGTAAAAGAATGAAACAAGGAGGAGAGTTTGTGCTTAAAATAGAAGTATGCGTTTTGTCGCTACGTGAAAGACAAATACAGTGCCGTATTCTCTTTCCTTAATCACTTAAGCCCTGTGTTATACTTCTGCCATTTGAGAATAGCCGACTGACATGTTCACATGCACCGTGACGCCTTGTGAGCTTGTCGAACAATTTCTTTTTTCCTTTTTGCCCAGATTGGACGATTGTTGAAAAACTGAAAACTTATGACAAAATTGTGGGGGAGAAATGTTGAAAAAATAAAAAGTAGTTACATTACATCACATGAGTTGGGCTGATGCAAATAAATGGACCAAATGCACACAAGGATTATTGCTATTGGTCAAGCTCACAACAATCTGGGAACCCATCGGCAAAAGAAAAGGAAAAAATCGCTGAATAAGTTGACCAGGGTAAACTTTTTTTAACAGGGTCCCACAGTGGTCTATACAATGTCCCTTCCTTTCTTCCCTCCACTAAATCCCTTTGCTTAAAAAAGCTTGCAACCCATCGCAATGCGACGCATTGTAGATCTGCCATTTCCACTGAACGTTCGCCCATTATGATATTCACAGGAAAGGGAGGCTAGGGTTAATGTGGTTGAACCACAATTTGACGTTTCCTTGCTGGTTTTCTGATGCAATATATCATAATTTTCTTTGTTACTCCAATTTCTTCCAGCTTCCCGGCAAGACGGAGATCTGTCCATCAAGCCTGGACTACAGGAGGGGACCTTTTGACTCAAGGGCCACAGAAACCACCCAGTGTGGAGCTTCAAACTGTGCCGAGGGCCCGCGTGTTTATTATGCGAGGGGAGGTTTTCACCCAGAGAACTGTACAGGATGTTTTTCTGGTCTCGACACGGTAAACAGCAGCAGCTGTGCACTTCCAGCTGGGGAGGCCTGTGTTTATGCCTGTGTGTGTGTGTGTGTGTGTGTGTGTGTGTGTGTGTGTGTGTGTGTGTGTGTGTGTGTGTGTGTGTGTGTGTGTGTGTGTGTGTGCATGTCTGCAGTGGGTGTGGACCTGCTGGAACAGGCCACACTGAAAGCTGAGCCCAGGTAATTACATACTGTAGCCCATTCACAAAAAAGGGAGGAGAGGAAAGAAATGCAGCGAGCGGCTGGCTGACTACATAGCCTGAGCCGATCTGTCCCACAAAAACCAGAGAGCAAAATCACATGGAAACAACGTCAACAGACAATGGGGGAGATTAGATTGAAACGATCCTACACATTAAAATCCTCAGTGTTAATCCAACTCTGAGAGTTACAATGGATAATTAACACTGAGTATTTTACAGTGTGCTTCAGTTTGGTAGGACAGTTTTCACTTTTCAGCCCATGTACCTCCATTGAAAAATTGAGGAGAGATCCATTTAAAACTTTCTGTGTTTGAAGTACAACTTTCAAGATGTAAGAGCAAAAAATAAATAGTTGACTTTGTCCCCAGAATGGGCAACATTGGAGGTCAGTTCATTGAGTTCTACAAACTACTTCCATGAACAAGGCTAAAAGGACGGAGAACAAACGCCCAGAGGTGCTTAGGACATGGTGGGTAAAATGCACAGTGTTTGGTAATCTGTATGTGCTGTGCGTGCTCCCACAAAGTATTTTTTTTAACTTTGTTGTTTGTGGTTACAGTAATTCTGTGGGCCATGTCCTATAACTACATAGAAGAAGATACTGCTAATATGAGTTTTTCCTCCAATTGTGTCATTGATGAGCACAGAGCATCTCAAAAGTTTATTTGAAAAAGTTCACTTTAACTTGAAGTGCTCAGAGTCAGACAGGGCTTCACAAAAAGGCAGAGTGTTCTGAAAACGGACACGTGGCCTTAAGGTCCGTACTCCGTACACACCAGGATATTTTGTGCGATTAATTCGCATTCATTTACAGCCGTTTAGGTTATGTGTGTATATGCACACAGAGCGTGATTATAACGGGCGACTAAGTGACGTAACAATGTTTTAATAGCGTGAATAAAATCATCATCCTGTATGAATGAGGCATCACCAAAATATAAGGGAATAAATCACGGGCACATGCCCACCAGTCGCAAACAGTTGGCTGCAGAATTCTACCAAAAAGAGTCATCAGACAGATTGAAAATTAGATATGAAAGCATACAATAGAATTAACATTTAGAGGCCCCCAAGATTTTTTTGAGCATGAGGTACACCCGTTGAGGTACAACACATCTGAACCATCCCACAGACACGTATTACTAACAATGTCACACCTCTTTTACAACAGAATATACATTGTATATCCAACTCAGCATTCTTTCCTATCGGTAGCCAGATGTTAGCAGTCAGTTCAGTTGTATGTTTGTTTGTTTGTTTGCCTCGGAGTTAAAAAGGGGGAAAGCTTCACATCACACAGTGCCACGTCAACATGCTAACCCTTCTGGCCTGGGACATCGACTCACTCTCCCATGACTGGCAGGCAGGTGAGGAAGTTTTGGCTTTAGCAGAGGATCAACGGCATTAGAGGGCATTTAGGCAGATTTCCCCGACAGACACAACGGGATTCCAGAAGCTCCTCTAAGTCTCCGCCGGCTCGTCTGCTCCCATAACAGAGGGCGGCACATGACCGCCGCTCTGATAAAAGCCCAGCGCGTGTTTGTCTACCGGCGCATTCCCCTTTCTCTGGTGTGGCCGTGAACTGCAAACAAGTGGTGGTGTGTGTGTACACAAGTCCACTCACAATGCAGCCAAGCGAAGCCGCTAATGCGATTGGCAGGGATACGGCCTTTTGATGTGGCCCCGTTGCTTTATGAGGACGCCTCGAGAACATGCTGCATTTGAAAACACTGCAGCCTAGGAATGACATTGAATGTACACACAGGTGTGTGTGTTTGTGTGTGTGTGCGTGTTCATCTTCGATATTTAATAACCATGGTAAACAAGTGATTGGGACAGCACTGAGTGAGTGAGTGAGTGTGTGCGTCTGTGTGTACAAGTGCATGTGTGTGCCTGTGTCATTGGTGTTCCAGCCTGTTGCCTGGCATGCTTTTTCAATTAGCCACTTGGCTGATTAACGAATCCCTAGACACAGAATACTCTAATTAATGGAGCCAGGGATCAAAGCATCATGCAGAGATTGGTATAACTCAACATAATCGCTCCACTGAAAACACGCAGAGAGACCCCCGGTTCATGCCTATTCACATAATGATCGCTTAGGAAAAAAAGTTTAAGGTACAGAGAATTATTTTAAGGAACGTTCTGATTTCCCGGAGCTGTTTTAAATCAAAACAAACCCCCCCGAGGCTCTAACAAGTATTTCAAACTCTCTCGAGTATAGCAGTAAATCTCCCTGCTCCAGATGATGTCAAATTTGCTGCAAAGGTTTATAAGGAAGTGGCAGTCTTGTAAATAGAACCGGAGCAGAGTTATGTTCACGCCGTTCAACGCTCTCTTCCTGGTTTTATTTGGGGCAATATGACCCCGGGCTCTCACGGCTCTGGTTCCCTCCTTTAACAGCGCTGTTCAAGTGTTACATCACCCCTTCTCAAAGATCCTCATGTTTCATAGAGTTTCTACAGAACATGGGAGTGAGGTGGGGTAGGGTGTGGTAAAGCGGGTGGGGGTTGGTGAACATCGATGGACACAGAGCATGATGGCCCTGATAGAAGTTTAGACCTTCAAAGACGTATACATACGGTACACCCTCCAGAGTTATATGGGTAGAATGTGTAGGGCTAGGCAATATGTCCATATTATATATAGTCGATATAGTGATATGAGACTAAATATCGTCTGGGATTTTGGATACGTAATATTGTGAAGTGTCACTTCCTGGTTTTAATCACTTAAGCCCCATTTATCCTTTTTTTTCTCCTTTCAAAAACGGCAAAAATAGCTGCATCGAGACATGTGAAAAAATGTATTATACTGTCACAATACAATATTATCGTTACTTGATATTGAGGTATTTGGTCAAATAATATTGAAATATTAGATTTTGTCTATAACGCCTAGCCCTAGGTGTGTGTGTGTGTATTTGTGTGTGTGCGTATGTGCAGGCTGTGGACACGCATGCTTTCGAATGGAACATTGGGCGGATTCTCCACACATCCTAAACTATAAGATACGGTCGGGGGTGGCTGGGGGGGCTTGTTTTATCTCCTCCTTCCTGATTTCCAGGCTTTCTTCAGCTGTCCGCCATTCACTCCCCATTCTGAGCGCCATCTATAGAGACAACACCCCCCTAACAGCTAAAGGTCGGTTGGAAGAGGGCCTTTTTTACATAATGTAAATGGTGGGTGGGTGGGGTTAGAGGAGGGAGGAGGAGGCAGGGTGAAAGGTGATGGTCATGGTTGAGTGCTTTAGGAAGTAGAGGGATCATTACATACAAGGGGTGGTGGAGTTGGGGGTGGGGGTGCTATTCAGTAGATACCCACCACAAACAAATCCCAGGAGCAAGAGATGGCACCCTGAGAACCCTCATCACTCAGTCTAAAACCACCCAACCTCTTGGTCATACAATGGCCTCCTCCAGCTGGGACATATGGAGGCAGCGGGAGCTGGAAGGAACAGCACTATAGTATTCTTACGGGGGTTGTCGTCTCGTCTGTAGCTGTAAGCACCACAGGCTACAATACTATAGACTGACACAGAAGATTTACCGCGTAATGGAAAGAAGCAAATAAGAACCATGAAGGGTCGCGATCAATGAAATCACGAGAAAACTGCATTTAAAGTGTGATAATGTTTTTCACCTCAGTAATAGGTTCTAGCCCAATTCCATATAAAACTTTAAAAGATTGTTTTTCCCCCCAGAACAACTACTGTATCTCCATTAAGTAAATTCAATAAATGCATTCAAATCCAATATCCATTCATGGGCATGTCTGAACTTAAAGAATAACAGGTTCAAATGCAAGTCCTGTTCTCAGGACCCGTAGGAACTTTGGTTAGATTTACTTAGGAAATCTTGTTTAGAGGTGGTGGTGGAATACGTGCAGTGTAGTCGCCGTGAGAGTGCGTGAAACATGTTACACGCCACCTGTGCACAAGGCAGCGGCGTTGGGGACCGTCCCATGAACTCCCGTCTTATTTTAGAACCAATGTTTCCTACCATTAAAGGGCCTGGTGTGGGGAAATCCAGCCCGAAGTCTGGAGTGGATCTGGAGAGTCTTACCATGGATGTTTATCTGCAGCAGAGCCAAGTCTTAAGTCTCTGGAAGTCTGCAGCACACGACAGCCTGGCTCGCACTTAACTCATCACTTTAGCGGGTCAGAACCCAGCTCAGCTCCCTGTGTCAAACAGGGTGAGCGCTAAGCTAGCTAAATGGGAGTACAACACGCGAACATCGAGTAAATACTTATCATGTAAAATCATAGTTCACAGGTCAATTGTCACACAGACTCAGACCTCTCAGTTTTTATAGGGGTGGTGTGGGAATTATCTCTCGGATTTAGGGGAAATGGTGCATACCTCAAATTTAGTACATATGTGCACAGCATACTGCCCCACGTGGAATCGAAATTCAGAAAGTGTGCTTGGGTACACATGGCTCCCTGCTAGCCAACTGATCCCTTATGGAGGGCGGCAGATCAATTAACCAACAAGGACCCCCAATTATGTCACAAAGCCTTTAAAGGTTAAAAAGGAAGGTATTGATTCAGCGCGGCGACAAATAGCATTACTCGCTCTCGACTCGCGATTCCACTGTTGTGGCGATTGAGGGAGGCAGAAGAAGAGTAGAGCAACGGTGTAACTTGAAAATATTTGCCTGTCAACTCAGGTTACATATTGTTACATGCTCAGATTTAACCTACAGTATACTTTGTAGGGAATCTTAAAGCTAGGCCGTATGCTCGATCTGACACTCTACGTTGTGCTTTCAGTGCAGAGGGTGCCGTTTCTATCAATTATTATAATATGAATGTTTTTGCAATTAAATGTTGTTCAACTTACTCTTGAGACACTCTTTTTTTATGCTAACAGCAACACTTTAAATATGCGTAACTCACACTCAAAGAAAGTCCAAAATGTATAGTGGAAAATCCTGAGAGCTGAGGTAGACAGTGAATGACACAGAGTCTGGGTAGAAAGACAGAGAAAGGAAGGAAGGTAGATAACAGAGAGAGGAGACAGAGAGATGAAGCAACACAGACATAAATGAAGAGAGAGCAAAAAGGGAAGTGAGGTGTTACGATATGTATTAGCGAGCGTTTTCGACCATTTCGATCCAGCCATTCCACTGGTGCATGGAAACATGTGCAGGACATGTGTGTATGTGTGTGTGTGTGTGTGTGTGTGTGTGTGTGTGTGTGACTGTGTGGGCGCACATGCTTCTCAGGTCACTGCAGATTCAGGAAGACAGGGAGACAGAGAGGAAGAGACAGAGGGAGAGAGAAAGAACATGCTAAATGGGAGAAAGAGAGAGAAAGCGAGAGACAGCCAAGATGAGCCTGGTCAGAGAGGAGACAGAGAAAGACGGAGTGAGAGAGAGAAAGAGAGGAAGTGAGAGAGAGCCAAGCAGAGTCTGGTAAGAGAGAGTCAGACTGAGACGGAGTGTGTGTGAGACAACAAATCAGAAACACAGAAGGAAACAGAAATGGAGTGAGAGCGCTGAGCTGAACCTGGCCCACAATCGACAACTCGTCCTCATCTCTGGGAGTCGACGGGCCCCTGAGTGGCTTCAGTATCTGCCTGCTCTCAGGGCGACCAGCAGCGCTGCATCCATTAGTGTCTGCCCTGATCTGATTTACAGGTCGCCCTCTCTCATCTGATAATGGTTCAGCTTCCTTGAATATTTAAAGCATTGTTGTCAGATACCTGCCAAACGAGCCAAGCCAGATTGATGGAAAGTACAGTGGAATCAGCGGGGAGGAGTGACGGCTCCAGGAGAGCTACGTGTGACCCCTTTTGATTTGCGTTAATGCAACAAACAAACAAAAAACTAAGAGTGCCGATGGTCTGGCCGTTGTGGAGGAGGTTGTGCGAATAATGACATGTTTTAATTTAGACGTTAGTATTTGTTGCGTCAGCTTTCAGAATGTGGATCACGAGAAGAAACTGCCGCGACGGCTTTCGCAAACATCAAAGTTTCGCTTCTCCTTTTCCAAGTATCTCAAAATATCTCAAATTAGGTCACGATGTCCTTTAGGTTGGTGGGAATGTTCTTGTCAGTTCCAAGTACCGTGACCCCAGGTTCCTCAGCGCTGTGTGGGTCTGTTTGATTGTGTGCATGTGTGCGTGATACGTCCGGTGGTCAAGAAGCGAAGTCAGCTCATTGAATGATCTCTGGCCCAGCTGGCTTTGAATCTTCTCAATGAACAAGCAAATATCGACCTGCACAAGTATCATCGCACATCAGTCATACACAAACAATATAGTATGAACTCCTGTTAATTGTAATTGCAAAGTCCTGCTCTATGCTGTGCACATGGGGAACAAATTCAACAGTGGTAGTACACAGTAAAGACCAAAGTCTTAATTTTACAATTAATTTAGAATGTCCTATTAGAATGTTTTTTTTACTCTCATAAATTAACCACTTTGAACCTGGTGTCTCTACTTTGGACATGTTTTACAGGCAAAAACAAAAAAAAAACATTTCAAATTGTTTCTAAATTATCACTTTTTAGACAAATTTCTAAAACCTTCCAAAAATAGCAACAATAGCTGATCTAGAAGCTCACAACACGTCCCATCGCAGCACATCAAGTAAATATGGCTTAAGTGGTTAACACTTCAGATTGTACTACAATGTATCAAACTTCACGTAGCCCATCGCAGCAGATCACAACATGTATCTATCAACCCCTTCAGTCTTTCACGTGTGTTCCCTTCACTTGTCCATTACGGTTCCAATCGCGCTGCGTTGGCTCTTTATAAATTGGCCATTGACTGTTCATAAATCTCATCTCTGCCATTGCAGTTTAGCGTAGCCCCCCCGCCCCGATACAATACATCCCCGTTGTAGGACACGTGCAGCGCGAGGGACGCTCCGCGGGCAGGCGATGGGGGGTATGTAATTAATCTGGCACAATATTGACTCCTCGCTCACCATCCCTCACCCCCAATATAGCTGTCCCCTCTTAATGTTTAATGTAGCAATCGATCCCCCCCCAGCACTGTTACTGAAATGATATAATGAGCTCCTACTGTCCGCCATCATATTGTGCAAGCGAGGCAGAGAGTGTGTGTGTGTGTGTGTGTGTGTGTGTGTGTGTGTGTGTGTGTGTGTGTGTGTGTGTGTGTGTGTGTGTGTGTGTGTGTGTGTGTGTGAGAGCACATGAGTGCAGTGCCTCTCCATGCAAGTGTGCATATCCCTTTGTGTATGAGCAAGCACATGTGCACATCTGCGTGTACACACATGCCTGTGTGTGTGTGTGTGTGTGTGTGTGTGTGTGTGTGTGTGTGTGTGTGTGTGTGTGTGTGTGTGTGGGGCATACGTGTTTAGAGTGTGTGAGAGTCCGGGGCAGGAATCCGTCTTATCTAAATGAGATAACACATGCAACATCGAGTTTCCGTCAGGCTCCAGAAAGGCCTGGACACCTTGCTCTTAATTATCGGAGCCCACGCCACGTCCACACAATTCCCTCTGCGCTTCTTCATCACTCCTCGCAATCTCGCCCTCTATTTTCCCCCCTCCTCCTCCTCCTCCTCCCCCCTCTCTCCATGTCTTGATCTGGATCTTGATCGTAACGGCCCCCGCGTGGCACGTTTGACCCACTCTTGCCCCCTTATCTCCCCCTGGTCCTGATTTATCCGTGCTTTATCTTTATCCGTCCATCTATCAAAGCCTCCCTCTCTCTGCCTGGATCGATAGCTCCATACGATGGCTCTCACTCACTCCACACACCTCCCTGTCTCTCTGTGTCAGCAAGTTACAGCAGGTCCATTCTCGCTACGTCGCATGTCCTGTGGGCTTTTGTGTTCGGACACGCATGTGTAGTAGACATGGATGTGATTGTGTATGGGTCCATTTGGGTCCATCTTTAAACTCATAGAGCTAAGTTAATGCTGCAGATTTCGCCGTAGTGCGGTGATTCTCAAACATTTTTCATTTGATATGCATAAGGCCATGGACCCCCCCCCCCCCCCCCATTTGATACAATTATGTGTTTATCTCTTGGACCACAATCTACACTGTAAAATCCTCAGTGTTAATTTAACTCATGTACAAATGGAACCATAATGGGCTGCTTAAGGGTCCATTTGTACACTCTCAGAGGTCTATTTAGCTCTTATCAATCATTTAGCTGGACCCCACGTTGAGAACCAGTGGTGTCGTGGTTGTGGATTATACTGTATTTAATTCTTCTATGTGTGTGTGTGCGTGTGTCCACGCACACTCGTGCGTGTCTCCATGTGTCTACATACTGTACGTGCGTGACCGTGACGCGCTTGTGCACGTTGTGTGTCCAGAACGTGACAGACAGGGTAAAATACATCACAATGTGTTTATGCGTACTTAACACGTTTCCTGGTGTCTGGCTGCTTGTTGCTCTTAACGCGCGACTACCATTATTTTTTAGCATCTCTCCCGCTCCTTTACGGCATCTGTTCTACGCCTTGTTCTGCGCTCGCTTTCGAGAGAGGAAAAAACACTCCAGCTGTAGAAAACGTTAAAACACAGCCATCCGTTCGGGTGGGGGGGTGGGGGTGGTATGGGGGGGCTTCTCTGGCGCATGCATGTACATGTACAGGAACAAGCACACATGCGCTCTATTTTCCTGTTTCACTTTTCTCTCCCCATGCACGCATAGGCAAACATTCTCACTCTTTTTCTGCATCCCTCTTTCACAGACAGACACACACACACACACACACACACACACACACACACAACTCCCCTTCTCTCTGTCTTGTAATAAAATAAAACACACAGTGCCGTCCATTCACAGAGCGGTGCTGCTGTAACACCGGGCTAGGCCTGCCTGGCTCAAATCCCCGCAGCCACTGGCTTTGACAGCACTGCACTGAATCAACACGGCAGAGTACTGCTTTTCTCTTCCCCACTGGAGGCTGTTACACGCCTATTAGCCTGCGCGTCTGACCGTCGCTGAGCCAGTTTCATCGAGTTCGGGCGGCAGCCCACGGAGATACAGTATTGTATATAAACAGGGGTAAAAAGGGTAGAATTTAAGTTTTTTTTTCTTTTTTACAGTTTTTGTTGTTGTTCTACAATTTGTTCTGGGGAGAAAACATTTAGTACAACTACTAATAACACTTTTTCAGGGTCAGCTGGAAATAAATGGTAGTTGCGTGTCCATTAAAACTTAATATTTTTAAAACACAGAAAATCAATACATGATAGTATGAATACTAAAGCTCTGTCCAATGTAGAGTGACAAGGGAACATACTAGCTGAGCATTTTCTCCTGGAGTAGCAGCCCCCCAAAACGCCCCCACTCCCCGCTTTTCATGAATGGAGGTTCACTCCCCTTAACTCAATCTGCTGCCTCAGCCAGTCTCTCACAACCAGCCCATTCATAAAACCCTGGGGCTCAAGTGTGTGCGTGTGTGCGCGTGCGCGTGCGTGCGTGTGTGTGTGCACATAAAGTATGAGTAGAAAGCATGCATGTAGTATGGGGAGAGTGTCGAAAGTATGTGTGTGCGTACCGGTAGAAAGCATGTGCAGAAAGTTTCCTTGTACATACATATGTGCATTTGAGTATGTTTGCATGGGTGTGCAAGTGTTCCAATGTGCATGCCTGGATGGATGAGTGCCTGTCAAGGCCAATTAAACAACCTCTCATATTTAGGAACACACACACACACACACACACACACACACACACACACACGCGTTTGTATTACTACACTTGTGAGGACATCAACATTTTAGGACGGTGATTTAATGAAGGCCATTAATAGTTGCCATTTTGAACCCTAACGCCGAAAATAGCAGATCTACAAGCTCACAACGGGTCGCTGCGACATTTGGCCCTCACAAGTATAGTACTACAAGTACACACACACACACACACACACACACACGAGTGATGGCCTCCCCAGAGCTAGCAGAATCTGCGTGTATCAAGCAGTCACCTGGCTGTTTTTGCCGACTTTGTTGCGTAGCAGCTGTATTTTGGAAAGCCGAGAGAACACAGGGACGCATGCTTCTCTTTTCAGCGAAGAGAGGAAGAGAGAGAGGGAGGGGTTCACCCATTCACTCTCTCCTCTGCACTCCAAATGGGGACTGATTGGGCCAGCTCTGATCTGAAGCGAGCAATGGGAGGAAAATCAACCCAAATGACCAGACAGACCGTGAGGAAGAGAGAGAGAGAGAGAGAGAGAGAGAGAGAGAGAGAGAGGGAGGGGTGGGGGTGGGGGGAGAGAAAGGATGTGAATCCATGACGAGGCAGAAACGCACACAGCCAGAGAGACAGACAGACTGCTGGGAAACATACAGAACTGGACAGAACTGGCTTACTGTAGCTTCTCCTCTTTTAGCCGTTTCTTTCTTTCTTTTTATTACTCTCTTTCACGGCTTCCCTTTTTTATTTTTTTGGTCAAAATCACAGTGTAATTGTCCTCTTTTCTCTAACTCTCCTCAATGCCTCAATGTTTCTTTACTCTCTCTCTCTCTCTCTCTCTCTCTCTGCCCTTTCCAGTCTCGATTCTGTCTCTTTATCTCGCTCATACTTGTTTTTCACTGCCCCCCCCCCCCCACCCCACCAAAAGAAAAGAAAAGAAACGTAACAGCATTCTATAGCCACGACTTCCTATATAATTACTACAAGACACAAATCTAAACAATCGGCCCACACAGCTCAGAAATCACTGGATTAGTTCACATCTTGGAACACTCAATGTGTAGAGAGTGGGGGGGGGGGGGGGGGGGAGAGAGAGAGAGAGAGAGAGAGAGAGAGAGAGAGAGAGAGAGAGAGAGAGAGAGAGAGAAGGGGGGAAGGGTGTCCAGATTTTTAAATTGGGCTTTAGTTTGTACAGGCACAGGAAGGGAGGGAGGGGTTTAGAGTATCCACTTGGAGAGAGGAGGAGGAATGAAGGGAGTGGGGGGCAGGGGGAGGTCTGTAGTACTGTAGGGCTTTTTTTATGAATGGGGATTGAAGGAGAGCAAAGGAGGAGGTGGGGGGAGCAGGAGGGAGGTTGAGGCACACTTCCTCTTCTACACCGAGGAGAAAATTTATGAATGGGTCACATCTCTGCGAGTGTAAACAACATACTTGGACAAAGAGGGCCGTCCTCTTCGGGGCGACTGACTCGCACTGAGCTCTTTAACTCAGGCGGACGACGTGGACAATGCTGCTACATGTGTGTTTTAATCTCTTTCAACCTGGTGTCCATATGTGATTTAAATATTCTAAAAAATATATCTAAACGTATCAATATAATAATCTTTCAAAATGTCAAACATGTGCAAAAATTGTGAGCCATTCTACAAGCTCACAACGTGTCACAATGCAAACACAATGTAGATAGCCTATTTTCTCTATTCACTGTATGCCTAAGTATAGGTCTTAAGTGGTTAGGTGGGATTTTATCTTTTCACAAATTATTAGAAGTAGGTGAATGTTTTTGCTCTCTGCTGATGCCTTCCCGTGGTTATTTGTCCATGGGCAGGAAACAGAATTCGGTACGACAACCCTCGTGTCTAGCCCCCCCACCCCTCGACGCTGCTGTCAGTCCGCAGATATCAAATACACCAGTAAACTTTTTCTTTATGATTTTTTTTTTTTTTTTTGTCTTTACTGGCCCAATCGTGCACACTGAGGGGAAAGTTATATTATGCCGTTATCAACAATGGCTCAATTACAGTTTAGACTCACACACGTGTGCCAGTCAAGTACATAAAAGTCACGTGTTTGCATAACCTACCCTCAATGGCAGCGCACGGACAGAGCAACGCTTGTTAGCCATTAAGTGAGGGGAGAATGGACGAGATCAGATAGATTTAGCAGATGTTGCAGGTATTGCACAATCCCTGCTCTCACCCCCCCACCATGCCTTCCAACCCCCCCCCCCCCCCTTCTTCTTTGTCTTCTTTCTTGATCTAGCATTCCGTTACGTCCCAACGTTTTCTCACCTCGCCGTCTGTGTCACAGCTCTCTCTGCATTTTGTTTTTATGTCTGATTTATACTCCCAACTAGCCGATGTACAAGTACACAACGCGTTGCATCGCGATGCGTTGTGGGCTTTTAGATCTGCCATTTTCAGTGCACGAAACCAGCGCACAACCAATTGTAATAAATCAGGCATTACCGTTTCCCTCCCTCTGTTGACTCCACCACGCCCATGCAGGTAACTACCTGACTCAGTAAACAACAATGTTTAATTTTACCACGGCGCCTTTTCAATTCAAGCCTTCAATTATATTTCGGTCACCAGGGATTAAGAGCTTTGCTCTGTGCTTGTCTTTTTTTTTACCGTGACAGAGTTTCCAAAACAAATGACTCACCTGCATAGTTTGTCTTTTTGTTTTCTATTTTTTTTTTGGGGGGGTGGGGGTAGAGCAACACTATGTACCCAGAACCGTCAATGGAACCTTGGCATGGGAAAAACATTTAAGCCCTTTTTTCTATACAGCTAACACTGTCGGCTTTGACAGATCCGTCGCAGGGGCGTACCACAAATGCGCAGATGAATATATTTTTGGCAGCTTGTCAGCCTCGCTTTCCCATCAAGCCGAGCTGAATAGAGATGCACCAACTGCGCTCTGTGGGCCCATTGACTGTGAACAGCGGGGGCACTGTCTGTCAGCGCAGAACCGTCTCTGCTGCTTATAAGTGAGCTGCCCGTCAAACCCCTGGCCCCCTGACCCTGCGGATCATACCGTCGTCCGCGAGCGGGACCCTGACAGCTGATTGGATGACGGGGCCGCGGGGGTTAAGTAGACATGACCTCTGCGTGCCCCAGGGTTCATCTCCACTTCCTCCTGCCCATTGTTGGCCGACAGACGGGGACAATGTTTCTACAGGGCATGTGTCACCGAGGGGTTCGCCAGTTGTGACTTAGGGACGGTTAAACCACACAATGTTTACCCACAAAAGCTGTATGGGGCTTGGCATGGGAGGAAGTGGCATTGACTGAGGTTGACAGGTAGTTGACACCTATACTTTTGAGATTAGAATCTAAGGATTATTTACGTTTCATTTAAAATCAATCACGAATGACAATGTTGTTAAGCCCAAGCTTGCGAGCGTGTAGATCTGATATTTTCGCTGTTTAAAAAAAGTTTAATATGTTTGAGATTCGAAATTTTACGTTTTTTGATTTTCTTTTTTAATGTTTTTTGGAAAATATGCCCAAAATAGGGATGTCAAGTTGAAAGTGGTTAAGTATACTGACGTCAGCAGCGTTGCCAAGAACGGAGAATACCGTAGTTCTCTGAATGGCAGAAAACCCAAGTGTTAGCAGTGTGCTGTACAGCACCACATACACCCCCATACAGATCCTGAATTGCCATTGTTTAGACATGCAACGAAAAAGGGAAAACCATTCAAATAGCAGCCACTCCAGTCCGTGCGGCCCTGGAATTTGCTTTCCCATTTTACACCTTCCGACGAGCACAAAGGCCGATGTTTGTACCTGGCCCCTTGAATGATCTTATACTGGTTTCCTGTGCTGTACCCATTCAGCTTTTCAAAGCCATGCAAATGGGCGACGGTGGCTTACAATGCTGGCATCGAAATGCATTTCAGGACCACTGGGTCATTAGTGCCCCATGTCTCAGCAACGCTTTGTTCTCCAAAAGGACATTACTGTAACATCACCACCAAGTTACAGTATCCTCACCCTAGCCTCTGGCAGTTCCACAGCACAAACCTAACCCTATACCGCTGGTTTCACTCTCACTTCATCATAAGTACACCACACACACATGCCACTCAGATACAAAAGAGAAAAGACACAAAGGACACACAGACAAGGCAAGCGCACATAATGGATTCACGGCAGAGGGACCTAATACAGTTTTTCTGACCATATCTCATAGTGTGGCGAGACCATCCTGTTATGTGGTGTGGGTCCGAATTGTGTGTTCACATCCAGCTTCACACAGGTGCAACCCTATATACTCGCTCAAAGACACACATGAGCACGCACATTTCTGAGAGTTGTGTACTTACAGTTCTCGGAGTGGAAATCAGGAACAAACTGCTCGTCACTGTCAGGGACCTGAGCTGAAATTAGAGGAGAAAACAGAAGCTGTTAGGATAGGAGTTGTTGGGTGACAAACTCTCTCTCTCTCTCTCTCTCTTTCTTGGGCTTGAAACACGAGCCACAGCGAGGCCTAACCTCTGTGCAACCAAGTGACCTTCACCTCCTCCACCCAACTTTTACTGTGTGCCAGCACTTCTCTGTGATCAATACACCATAGTTAGGTTGAGAGGATCTCCCGAACATCCTCGGTGATGACTGCTAACCACTTAAGCCATGTTTTATAGTTTGTAGTCGTACTATGGTGTCAGGCAGAGAAAAAAATGCCACAAAAATAGCCAATCTACTCACGTGTCGCTGTGTGTGTGCCATGTTGTGGGCTTGAATATCTCCTATTTACAGTATATATTTATTTAAGTTTATTGTTAGTTTTTTCACTTTTAAAGTTTCTGCCTATAGGATTTCAGGTTGAAAGTGGTTAACCTGCTGGCATTGGCCTTTGTATGAGATTTAAGCACATGAAAAGTCATACGTATGCCATAAAATTGGGACGTAACCTTCGTTGCTCGTCAATATTTACAATTTCGGTATTAAGAGTTTTTAAATGTCCGGTGGTCCCCATCGCGAGCGGAGCGGTAAATACTGGTTTGTGAGACCATTGTCGTTGAGCATCGTTCATGACCGATGATTCAAGTTGACGCATCGCTATGAAAGCCACGGGGTGATTTAAGACTTTAAGAGCAGCACTTATAGTGGAGCCAGAGTTACTGTCACTCACACAGACTACCTATTGAACCAAGCTGATGGCAGATCAATAGGGAGGCAAAGCTATCTTTTCACCATCCGCTTAATAATGGACCCCACGGCAGATAGTCACTACACTGTAAAATCCTCAGTGTTAATTTAACTAGAGTGTAAATTGACCTGTAAGTGTCACAGTTGATCCGACGCTGAGAGTCACAGGGTTATTTTAACACTAAGAATTTTACTGTGTACCATTCTACACAAACCACCGGCAAATCATAAAACTCACTTTAACCCTGGTCAGTTTGACAAAAACTAAAAGGAACTGGCCTGCTGTATACTTAGTTAACCGGAGTCCCGCAGGAGGTATATATCCTTGGACAGCTCATTTTTCAGTCTACACCAAATGTCATTACTGAAAATAGCCGATCTGCTATTTTCACAGAATGTTCGCCTATTATGACATGCCCAGAAGAGGTACGTTAAGGTTCATTTGGTTAATTATTTTTGATCACAGAAACTCAGGCGGACTAAACAGGCTGTTCAAGCTAAACAAGTGAGGATCTGTCAATGTGGTATGACTAAGTAGCCCTCTCTTCCCATCCATCTGAGGTTGATTGGGGACATTTTCTGGGGCTAGAAAGCTCTCTGGAGTTTGTCATCTGCTTTGAGAGGTGCTCCGGAGTCACCCTTGAGGTCAAACTAGAAGTGTTTATGGAGAGGCAAGGAAACCAAAGAGACCAAAGAAAAGAGGGGAAGTGTGGATGAACCGAGAGGGCAAGTTAAGGTTAAAGCTACTTAGAACTTTTGTCACCCGGCCATTATCTCTTGTGAATTAATGACGTGTTTTCTGCGGCAGTACTTAATCATGTCGGAAAGACGTGATCGGCGTACTTTTCCTGCCAAGGAGTAAATGTAGCGAGCTACAGTTCATATATCACCCTGTATCCGTTACAATGCGTTATATAAGCGTTTGCTGTCCCACAATGTATATAGTCCTCAGAAACAATATACAGTGAGCTTACAGTAAATACTGATTTTCAAAAATAGATAAGTCAATACGTAGATATAGTATGTGTACCGTGTTATTTGGCACTGGGATACTGTTACCCAGTTGGTTTTCTGCAGGGATACAGTTTCAAGTATCAATGTTCCTGATTACGTGTTCTCTCATAATGAGGCTCATTTAGAGCCTAACTGAATTAGTGCAGTCAGTGATGCCAAGCCCAGGTGCAGTGGAGCTAGACAGACGCTATTGTGTGGCCCTAATTGTAGGAATACCAACCCATTCACAATTGTGCATTTGGAGCTTTGGATTTTGACTCGCACAAACAGGTCAGAAAAGCCCCCCATCATCCGACCGCCAAATGCCCAAATAGGGGTGAAAAGGTCAAATTCACCCGCTGAGCCATGAGCACACTGGCATTCGATTCGTTGTCCTGGGCTTAATGGCCTAACCCCAAACCTAGAGCGGAGCCAGGGCCAGCAAACTTCTAATCTGGCATCGGTCCAAGTCCACAAGGCTTTCTGGGTTTTCTAAAGTGTTTCCATTGCTCGGGCCTCGCACTTACGTCATGGTGCAAGCTAACTGGTAGGGAAAAGTTGATGGCTATCATTAAATATCATGAACCCAATCTGGACCATGATGGCTAACAAAAATAAAATGGCACCACACTGTGGGCAATCATAAACCCCTCAGCATCTTTAGCTCACTACACAGGACCATGTGACACCAACGACATTCTCTCTCAAATCTTAAGTATTGACCAAACGCAGCTTCCTGGTAGGAGTTGCAGTTACTTCTGTATTTCTCTAAAAGTGGTAGGTTCAGAGTCCACAGTAACCACATTCTGCCAAGTTCTGGGACTGTGACCTCACCCAAGCGAGCAAAAGAACGGAGCCCAGACAACCAATCATCAACCTCAGCAGCCTCTTCTCTCTCACACTAAGTCCACTTATGGGTTCCGCACCATGAAAACGCCAGCATGGAAACCAAAACACAGAGATGGAGACCAACTGAGAGAGAGGCTGGTTAAGGACACCAAGAAAAAAAAGAGGAAATAAGAAATTCAAATCCACTTTCTTGCTTGTAGTCCTGCCCCTGCTTCCTGTGCAGAGGAAACCGGATGATAGCGTTTTGGAGCATGTTCAGATAAATGACATTGATTTCTTGTATAATGCCACGTTCTGTGGCTTGCTATACGGTAATACTATTACCCCCGCTTTAACTTTTCAGCCTTTTGCCCCCGAGGAGAAGAATAAAGCTGTTTTATGAGACAGACCAGAGGCCAATATTTAGTCCAACAGATCAAATATAAATCATTTCCCACTGGTTTCAACATGTCTAAAATGGAATACACTGGACAGCGCTCAGAAAGAGAAGGAGAAAAAAATACTAAAAACATTAAGGATGTCTGAACGTCAGAGCAACTGGCTCACAGACAAGATCAAGACCCTGATTCTTAGGAAGTGTGCGTGTGGGTGTCTGTGTGTGTTCCTGTTGTGTACATGGCTTCAATGAGTGTGCGCGCGCGCTTTACTTTTGTGTGCATGTCTCCGTGGCCTCTACGCACATGCATGCTTGACTTTGCTTGTGCATGTGTATGTACTTGTGATTGTACACTCGTCGTTGTGCGTCTGTGTGTGTGTGTGTGTGTGCACGCGTACAAGGTTCGCTTCCAGGAACACCTCGTCAGGGGCTTTGAGATGCAAGTCAGCACAAGAAGGAGAGTGCGTTTATACGAGTGTGGACGCATGTTGCCCTCGGTGCTTCCAAGCACCTTGAATGACTTTTTTTTTCTCAATGGGAGATCCTGGGCGGAGCCAGAGCTCTCAGTCATATAAAGCTAAAGGCCACTGTGGCAAGATGTGACAAGCTCCTGAACTCTCACCATTCAGAACTTTTCTCCCCTCCCTCCCCCTTTCTCTCTCTCCGTCTCTTCCGCTCTCTTTTAGTAAAAAAAAAAAAAAAGAAAACCCTCCAGCTACCCAGTTTTTACAATCTTGGTGAATCCCTCATAACCACAATCAGGCGTGATAAGGTCTTTAATTAATTCAACAGGAAAGGAGAGGTCTTAGCCGGGGAGGCTGAAAAACAAGCCGGTACTTAGGGTTAAATAACACTTTGATAAAGTTACACTACCAACTTCCACCCCTGATTCTGTCTCCGTCTCTCTCTCACGCTGATCCACCGCCGCCCAATTTGTAACGGAGGCACAGTGCCTAATATCTCAACACTGTGCAGGCCTTTGTGGCCAAGTGCATGAATACAAATAAATGTCCATCAATGGAATGACACTTTGAAGCGTCTCCCATTGTTGCCTGTTTTATTGGCCATTGGCTTTATCTTTGTCTGCGAAACACTGGTGTGAAATGAACTTGCTGCTTTGACGCTGCATGAGAATTAGGTGAGGAACCTGAGGTGTGGGTCCGGGATTGTTTGCCCGGCTCGCACCATAAACAGCTAGTCCTGTCAGGGTGTAGGCCCTGGGCCCTGGCTAAAACGTCTTGCTCAACTCCAGCACACACACGGCCGCTTCCTCAAAGTGTCTCTCTGGGCATCTGCTATTGACTTCCCTACTTCCCTTTATACATGACTCAGAGTCAATGCCAGGACACGCCGTTTGAAAGGCTGCAACGAGTTACGGCGACATAAGCAATTTCTCGTGCTTAGGAATATGAAGAAATCCCCTTTGGCCACAACAACAGCACTGAGGGCACCACCCATTCAACATGTACCGATTTCCTCACTGCATGAGAAGGGAAATATTTACACTCAACATGCAACATTTTTTTTCCACAGCCAAAACTAAATAAGATCAACAGAACATGGGTAACCATACTGTGTAAAATGTCAAAACTCAGTGGCATTGCCAGTTTACGCCCTACTTGGTCGTAGACGAATAGCGAAAATATCCCATCTACAAGCTCACAAGCCAATCTACACGTTCACAACTCATCACTTGCTGTCATGATGCGTGGTGAGCTTGTAGAATGGCTATTTCCACCATTTTTGCAAATTGTAAAAAATGTAATAAAATATATTTTTTATTTCATTCATTTTAGATTTCTGGAAATGTTTCGAAAAATGTTGCCTATAATTACATGGACAAAATAGGTACACCGGGTTGAAATTGGTTAATAAAAATGCATCAAATCAACCAGCTAACAAATAACCCTTTTAAAGCACTCATCCTTTCTTGTTACTGTTTGCAGCACACAGGCCTATGTTCCTGCTGCCGCTGTGCACGAGGTTTAGCAAACATTACCAAACAGGCCTAATGACTCATGCCACAGCGTTGTTGTCCCGTCCTGACATATAATTGCTCCATTAGAGCTCACGTCAACGTTGCACTTATAAAGTCTACAGGCTGACAATTGCCTCCGACTGGCCTCCATTTCATCGCTATGTGCCTTGAGTGACACAAGCCAAATACACTGTTTGTTTGCATTGGCTGCAGGCTTGGCATGCAGAGTACATGCCAACATGGCCAAAATAGGACATGCTCAAAAGCTAATACTCTTCTGGTCTGTGTTCACTCTAAATTTACATTTTTTTTTTTTTGCTTCTTTCTTTGTGCTGTTGTAAAGTTTATGAGCATGTGTGTTGCATCAGAGCGTTTTGGCTCCCCACGAGACTCTTTACTGCAAATTCAACCCTCCTAAACTGAAAAGGTCATCTTTATACCAGAAGGTTGCTACACTCAAAGAGTGGACTAGCCTCCAGCATTCCTCTGAAATGCTACACAGAAAACAAGACAACCCAAACATCTGTGGCAATTTCTAACACCACGTTAAAAATGCTGTGCACACACTAATAATGAGGAAACGGGAAATCAGGTTATTAGCCCCGTTTTGACATAAGACACATTCACGGCCGGTTCCGCAGTGGAAAACATTATTGAAAGAACTGTGAGTGTGTGAGTGTGTAATACATAACATGTCATTATACGGTGAATAGAATAGTCCGATTTTTCATATCCTCTCTCACATTTTCTTAATTCATCACGTTGACATTTCCCAAGCCACACAAGTCAGCCTTATCATCCACAAATGCCACAAATGGAGCAATATTCTTCAGTGAAGCATGCAAATTAAAGTAAACGCTGCCTGCAGGCAAGTCTCACCTTCTGTGAGCCATGTCTCTTGGAGTTGGCTTAAATCCTGAAAGAGGTCTGAAAAGACAAATAGGAAGAATAGGATTAATCCCTTGCAGCACCACAACATCAAAGCTTCTCAAGAAAGTTACTCACTCACTACTAGACCCGTACTTAGTCACAATGTTGACAACTTAAAGTCTAGTTTGCCTCATATCATCTCCATAATATCCAAGTACTTAGATGGGACATCTCCCATATATATCAAAGTAAGCCTGTGTCACATAATCGTAAAGGGGCTTGAGGCCATTGCAGCTCCCTCCGAGTTCTAACTGTACTTTACCTTCTGATTCCTGAGGGGGTAATTCTGTGTCCATGTATTTCCTTTTCGCTGCCATCAACAGTCTATTTAGGGGCCCATTTCCTTGTGACTTCTGCAGAATAACAAACATTTAACAGAAGTGAGAGGAAAAAACAAACTCCCAATAGGTCAAATACAGCAGATAATGCCAATATAGATCATGTCTACTGTAGTACCATCACACTAAAGTGATTCATAAATTAACAACTAACAATACAACACAATGTAATCAATAAATATTATTATTATTATTATAATGATTATTATTATTCCTTAAAAATATATTGTTTCATGTTTTATATTTATTATGTCACAAGGATCTTACACACTTACATGTTTAAGAGCCAAAACATATCTACATTTAAGCTAAGGTGAACTTAAACAGCATGCAGGCTATCCCAACATCGGAAAAACAAATGCGCTCTCGGCGCCTCAACTACATTGACCATTTGGCATACAAACTGATGGCTTCTCACACCAAAAGCAGAACATTGACAAAACACTGTAAAATGCAATAATTACTATGTTTAGTCACTGCAGCAGTCGGTGGCGATCTTGCGATAGCTCACAGCGAATTGAAAATTAGTTTCCATCGCGCATATTATGACTTGCTTGAAACAAAACTCAGTGGAGAAAAACGATCGAAAGAGAAAGCCAAAGGCAGCCATAAAGTCCCTAAAAATTAGTGCAAAGAATGTAACGAAAAGAGTTCATCCATACGTACATTTGCTAAAGTGTAAGGCACTTGCTGATCCAAATATCCATCCATCTTATAATCCATGCGTTAACCGTTTGTGGTCATTTAGGCTGAGTTGCGATCCAGCCTGCAGGGAGAGAGACGGAGGGACGAGGTTAGTTGTGAATGGAGCTGCGTGGAGGCTGCATGCATAATGAGCCCCATTCACAAAAAAAACACAGCAAGGAGAAGCGACGGCAAGTGATTATTACCCAGCGGGGACTGCCTGCCGCTGCCCTCTTTACAGTATACTACAGATCTGCTGTGTTTTTCCTTCTAATGTCTCGTCAGGACATCAGGACATGTTAGGCAGCCTAGTAGGTAGAGATAAACAGTGTAAAATCCTCAAGTTTTAACCCAACTCCCCGAGAGCGTGTAAACAAATGTAACCGAGTGGTCCATTTGGTTACATTTGTAGCTAGTAGCTACACTATCGGAGTTCCAAAATGATTTGTGTAGGTAGGCTTTAGTAGGCTATTTACCCTTCTTTCTTTTAAATGTAGCCTATTACATACAGCGTTAAGTGTAGATGGAAATGTTACATTATATATGTTTTTGCATAGTATTGTATATTTGTCTTGTCATTCAATGTTTCGATGAATTGAATACACAGGACCCCAATGGAAACAAGCCATAGTGCTTTCTTAGGTTTAGCATTCTTTTGAATAGAACTATACTTTGTGCTTTTTTTTTGCCTAACTGTTAATAAAGTATTCAATCAATCAATCAATAGGGATTATGGGCTTAATACAATTAAATACACATTTGTTTCCACACGCTGTAAAACCCCCCAAAGTGAAATGGCAGCTATTTATTCAGCACTGATGTGACATTTGCAACTTCTGTTGACTTTCAGCCTACGTTTAGTTTAGCTTTGGGGGGAACAGAGAGCTCGGCGCCGTGCGAGAGAAGGAAACTGGCATGGCGTGAAAAGAAACATATGTGTGTGTGCGGCGTCTCACGCAGATCTGAAAAGTATTCAATTTAAACCATTAACTATGCGACAATGACTACACTTATTTTGTTAAAATGAGTTGAATTCGACCACACTGTGAAGTCATTTTGAATACCAGTTACTGCCGTGTCAATTCAAAGTGTTGATTTGGGTATAAATAGGAAGACTTGCTTTTCTCGCTCTCTGTCTGTCTTACTTTGATTGGTGGATTTCCTCTTTCAGGGGCTCGAGTTTCTCCGTCTTTGTCCTGATGAATGCCCCGACTTATGAATGAAATCTCGGTTTCCCCCTGTCGACCAATCAGCGACCCGAAAGTCACGGTACCTAGCAACAAGGGGCGGAGCTAGCGTCGCGACAGCCAATCCACACCAAGAATTCTGCGGGCTTTTATACTGGATTTTCCAGTTGTTTTTCATTCACAAAAAAGGAGAGAGGGAAAGTTTAGAGAGAGAGAGAGAAAAAACTTCCATTCATAAAAACCTGCCCTAACATGAATGTCCCGACTTGTTTTTCTCTACTCTTGCCCAGACACAGTCAAAGGACTTAGTTTGTTTACCTTCTTGCACGTCTCCCTAACCCTATAATTTATTACAAGTAAAGTTATTTCCTTGGTGATGGAAAGAAACCAGGCACAGAAGAGCTAAACGCCTCTATACCTATGCATCAAAAATGAACACCCAGATTAGTTCTGGGCTGTGTATTTTTGTGGTTTTTATACCACATGAAAACCATAAGGAATTTGTTCTGCCCTGTGTTATATCCTCCAGAATAGTCTTATGATTTGTTTTTAAACTGAGCTCAACTAGAGCCAAACCTTTTTTCTTTTAAAAAGTGGACAGCCCACACTCCTTGCTATTTTTTAAAAAATTTTATAAGCCAGGACTTGGAGCAGACTGTCAGGATTCAGTTCTAGGCCTACAGGCAGGGATCTTAACCACTTCACCATCTAAAGGAAAATATGTATTCAATTCCCACGCTTCAGACTTGAATTTTCCATAATTCTTTTACATGAAGTGATAGCCTCACACACAAAAAACAACACTGAACTGACCTGACCATACTATTAATTGTTACGTTTTTGTGTGTACCATGAGCCATTTGTTTGCTCTCTCTCTCTCTCTCTCTCTCTCTCTCTCTCTCTCTCTCTCTCTCTCTCTCTCTCTCTCTCTATATATATATATATATACAGACAGACACACATATTGGATAATGGCAAGGCTTGATTCTATAATAATTATTATGTAGATAATATAATGTATGTCTTTTAAACCCTTATGTTGCCTGTGTGTAGAGGCAGCTACACACAGACAATCGCACATGCAGTAGCACTCCTCAACCACCTACTGTATCTCATTATTTAACACTTTGCATATTTTGACCGTACTACACACACACACACACACGTGTACTGTACTTAGGCATACTGCATATAGGCACTGTTGCACTGGTTGGGATGCATCTCCACTTAAAGGGGTTAAGTGCAATGCTCAGTGGTATTCTGACAGTATTTACTAGAGGAGGGGAGAGCATGTCCAGTTTGCAAGCATGCTTTTTGAACTATGAGAAGCTATAACCGGCATACATTATTGAACGGGATAGGACTGAACAAACCGAATGATGTATTTGAAAGACAAACCTGTGAGGTCAGTTCAGTTCCAATTACTTTTGTCGCCAATAATGTCAGTGATGCAAAACACTAAAACACTGATTAAACGCCATCGCGCACATCTACCATATTTATTGAGTACTTCTTGAATCTTCACTATGATGAATTGAAATGGGGAAAGAAAACAGCTGATTGCCTGAGATCCATTAGGTATTACACTGATGCTGCAAACACACCGTAGCACTAAAACATATTGTTAAATGTACTGTAATAGATGTCCAGCACTGGGTCTAATAGGGCTTCGTCAGCAGTGTGATAAGTATGGCCAGAGAGGCATTGTGAGCTTGGTGCGGTATGTGGAGTACTCTCAAAGTGCTTATTGATCACAGTGAGCCATGCTTGATGGACGGCTACAATGTTATTAGGAGCTTCAACTCAACTGTTCCATTCGTACAACAACAGAGAGGTGTGTGTGTGTGTGTGTGTGTGTGTGTGTGTGTGTGTGTGTGTGTGTGTGTGTGTGTGTGTGTGTATGCGTGCGTCCGTGCGTGCGTGCGTGTGAGAGTAAAAACAGATGTGAGCATCCAGTGTTTGTAAGAGACAGAGATTCAAAGAGAACTAGAAAGAATGGATAAAAAGAGAGAGGGGGGAGGCATTTCAACCAAAATAAAGTAAAAAGAAGGAAGGAGAGAAAGAAAGAAAGAAAGAAAGAAAGAAAGAAAGAAAGAAAGAAAGAAAGGGGAAACTGAGGAAAGAAAGAAACTCAAAGAAAGGTGGGAGGAAAAGAGGGAAATGAAAGCACAAGGGAGACTGTTCTCCGTGGGGGATGGGGGCGTGGAAGCCTTCGTTGGCAACACCTCTCCCATCACTCTCCTCTTCCTCTCTCTGGAACAACTTCCTTTTCTCTCCTCCCACCTCCTCCCTCACTCCCGATAAGGCTGATGGTGACTGATAAATGAATGGAGATCTTTGACAACCCAAGGACATCATGCGGGGACTTACTGGAAGCAACACTCCCCATGAAAAACATCCCATCATTGCCCACGTGCAAGACTTTATCAAAGTGAGAGTATTACTTTAATGACCAAATTATTATATCAATATAGATTTTTGTAGTGCTGGGATGTGGTAAGATACTCAACTTATAAACTGAATGTATATTCTGTGGCTGCTGACACAGTGTTAATTGTGGCTCCTTTAGTATACGGAGCTGCTTTTAAATACACCTGGACAGTGTCAAAATTGCGATACAATATAGAGAAGAAGAAACAACGCGGTTTGAGCTTGTAGATTGGCTATTTTTAATATATATATATATATATATATATATATATATATATATATATATATATATATATATATATAGTATATATTTAAAAAATAATATATATATATATGTTTCTATGTTGACACAAAACATATATATATATATATATATATATATATATATATATATATATATATATATATATATATATATATATATATATATATATATATATATATATATATATATATATATATATATATATAAGCCTATGACATCCTAAATGCGTGAAATCTTTGTCAGTCTGTCTTTGTGTACCGCCCAAACGATCAACTTCAAACTCGGCACACACATCGCCGCATATACCAAAAGGAGGGCCATTAGGCTTAATGTGGTTAAGTCTAATACAACTGTTCATTTAAAAAAATGGCTATGTCATCATTAGTAATGTAGAGGTCAATAAAACGTATATTATACACAATAAAGCACAATTACTGTCTAATTATGCTATTTACCTGCTGCTCACACCAGCAAGCATCCAGCCACTGATGAATTAATCTGATATATAATAATTAAATATATATTTTTAAATCACGTGAGTCGCCTGACTCAACAATTGTCAATTATTATAAGACAAACTGCTGCTTGTATTTATTTTTAAATAAATATAAATATAATTTCAGAATCATATAAATGTATTTTTTACAATGCTGTTTTTGCTAGCTATTCACCAGTCTAATGACAGTTACGTTGATCTGGAATTATGCCATACACCACTGGTTCAGAATTGATTTTGCACTTGAACATGAATTTAGCAATTTACCATGAAGTTATTATATATATATTATATAAAATAAAATGTGCCTGATGACAGCCATATTTTTTTTTTTAGAAATGAACAGTTTTGTTAGACTTAACCACATTAAACTTGGCATCCCTATTTTAACAACACAATTATTTGTCAATATCACCACAATGATTCTTTGTCTGTGACACAAATCACCTTTGAGGCCTGGTCCACATACTGTAGATATAGTATCCAATAATGTAAAACATCAAAAATAAGGCTACATAAGCTTTAAAAAAGCTGCCATTTAAGCTTGATTTAGGTGTGCTCCCCTCAAAACTACATGGCTAGTTGCCACCCTGTGGGTTTTGTATTTACAGCTGAGACAGCAGCTTGCCCTGCTGGGCCAGAGTGGTCCATAGTGTGTGTCAGGCCTCACCCCTACTGGGAATGTAATGAACTCCCATACCAGAGCCATGCCATGCCTGGCCAACTAGACCATGCCAAAACCAAACCATATGGGCTATACTCAAACCATGTGTGTCCACGCACAAATCTTTCTCCCATGCCAACAGAACATTTTCATATATTCCGTTATAAGTGTCCTTATTCATGTTTATGGACTTAAAAACATTTCATTAAAAAATACAAGTTACACCAATAAACCATGTAATCTCCATATTAAACTCATGCTTTATCATGATACAATTACTGAAAAGTGTGATTAGATATTCCCCATGACACACATTTAGTTTCAGGACTACTTTAAATAAAAAAAAAATCAACCCATTGGTTACTTCAAGGTCAAATTAAGTCAATGACTCAAATACAGACCAGTTTAAATTATATTTAAACTGATAGTGAGTTATGCTCTGCATTTAAAGTATAACGCAGTGCAGCTTTAAAGTTGGCATCAATCATAATGGTGTTGGGAGACATCCACTATACATGGAGGACACTGGTTCTCAGCGAGGCCACTGCATGGGCATCGCTAGGCCATTAAAATAAACAGGACATACTCCCAGGCTGCAGGCGGTGGCCAGGAGAGACAGGGAGGCTGGGTTGTTTGGAGTGGGGAACGAGCTTCCGAGGAAGAGCTGCCTGCTCTCACATGCCATGTCAACTGGAAGATGATTCCCAATGCAAACAGACATCGTGTGAAACCAGGGCCTGGGTGTATGTGTGCGCCTATTTATGCTGTGCGTGTCCTTGCAACTCACTTGTGCGCGTAGCCCGCAGTGACTAACCTTTTGTAGTTTCGTTTACAGGGTGACCAAAAATAATCTCCCAGCTCCACGCATAAGGCTGCCGACTTTATCTCACATCCTCACCGTGCTGAACTGCCAAATGAGGGCCGAGGAGGGCTGCCCAGTGTCCTGCCTGCTCCAAAAAAGTTCTTCCCAAGGTGCTCGGATTTGCATCTAGGGGACAATTTCCTCCATCCTCTTGGAAAGCAAACAATGCATTGCACACCTGAAAATAACCACAGACAAAACAGAGACACCTATGTTTATCGCAGGATTGTTTTTTTAATACGGAAAGGAGCACTTCCTTGAGAGGTCACACACACACGAGTATTTGAACGTTCAACCTTCCTGGACTGCTCCTCATTGTTGAAGGAGCTATGACGACTGTATTACACAGTACCATGTGTGGCTCTTTGGAAAGCTTCCCCGAGCAGCACAGACAGGCACAAAAGATGATTTGTGAGTAACTTTCGTCGACATGATTGGTAGTAAGTCAAGGGAGGCGGTGTGTGTGTGGGATGATTTACATCTCTGTCCTAGGGACTGGTGTGTTGGGGATGGAAGAGTGGAGGGGTCGGACGGACTGTCACTGCATGCTTGTTTTAGACCACAGGGACACATAAATTGATTTCCCACTTCTGCAGCACCCCTGTGGAATTCCTGGCAGCAAGCTTCAGTTCAGTCAGCGCCCCCGACACTCTCTCCACAGAGAGCCCTGCCCTGCTTGTCCTCAACAACGGATGAGCTTCGACAGGGGTGTCTGTTTGTGTGTGTGTGTGTGTGTGTGTGTGTGTGTGTGTGTGTGTGTGTGTGTGTGTGTGTGTGTGTGTGTGTGTGTGTGTGTGTGTGTGTGTGTGTGTGTGTGTGTGTGTGTGTTAGAGAGAGAGAGCTTGTCTGTGTGTAAAAGAAACGGAGAAAGGGGGTCTTTCTTTAGTTCTTTAGTTCGCAAATGAGAAAAGAATGTGTGTGTGCACCTTAATGTTTAATGTATATGTGCCTTTTTGTGCGTGCCGTCACATACACACACATGTCTAAACTCCTTGTTCCTCTCTGTCGCTGTGTGTGCTATGGGGACGCCCAGGGGCCTGCTCTTCATTCCCCCAGGACACGGCACTGTTGCCGGGATGCCTGCTTGTGTATAGGCATAGTCAGGAAATGTCACTGCTGGCATCTGAGGAGGGCTAGTGCGCCAACCCAAGCGTGCCTCCTAGCCACCTGCGGCCCAGCCTCCTCCGCTGCAGACACTGGTCCGTTTGTTTGTTCACCAGCCAGTCCCACCATTCCCCACCAAAGTCTGCCTGTCTGGCCTGCCCCGGGCCTATGAAAGATCAATCAGGTGAGCACAATAGTGTTTATAGGGTTGTTTTTGACTGGGGAGCCCTGTGGAAAAGTAGCTAGCATGCAGCTGCACTGGCCGAGCTCAGCTGCCAGCTAACTCTAAAGCTCCCTGCTTTTGTATGGTGTGTGTGTGTGTGTGTGTGTGTGTGTGTGTGTGTGTGTGTGTGTGTGTGTGTGTGTGTGTGTGTGTGTGTGTGTGTGTGTGTGTGTGTTTGTGTGTGTGTGTGCCTGCATGCATGCATGAGAGCATGAAAGAAAACACAACTGCAAAGAGCCACATCATATACATAGGCTATACACGGGCACAAACACTCTCTCTCACACACGCACGCACGCACGCGCAAACACGCACGCACGCACGCACGCACGCACGCACGCACGCACGCACGCACGCACGCACGCACGCACGCACGCACGCACGCACGCACGCACGCACGCACGCACGCACACACGCACAAGAGCGCTCGTGTACAGACAGACAGTGACAATAAAAATGTACATAATACATTTACTTGCAATGACTATTCACAAGACTTTGATTAGACCAATTATTGTGCATATTGCTGCTTTTGACTCAGTGGGACTTTTAGCTTTCCTTGACTTCAATAATCCTCTTTAAATTTGACTTTGATCTAGTTGTGGGTGGCTACTCAGAAATGCTTCCACCTGTGTTAGAAATAACAGATTGAGTTTTTGATGTCATGCGTTTAAGGGTAGAAAACACAGTTTCCCAGAATTCAACAGTTACTTGCCTCAGAATAGGAGTTTCTGATGGAAGTTCAATCAACTCCATCTGAGATGATGTTACTGTCTCGGAAGGCTTCAAACATTTTCAGAAGTCTGTTTTTCAGACTCACTATTTAAGTGTAACATTTTTGTGTGTAACATTCAGTATCTTTTGTTAATTTTGTATCCACGCTAGCATGGAATGAGCTGAAATGCTGCTGTAGATTTGAAGCCTTGACGTACTGTAACGACAGAATGGTTTCCCATTAAGTTCAGCAAAACTCCACCACTGATATTAAAGCAGTAGGATACAGATAAATATGAGCTGTACAACAAACACAAACGAAAATGGAAAAATTATTATGTGATGGTAATTGAAGTAACTATCCTGTTCTACCCCGGATTTGAACCTGGGTCTCCTGCAAAGGTGCTAAAATGATTATTATTTTACTTTTTTACCACTGAGCAAATAATACCTGCCTGCTTGCTTTTTAAAAAAGATTTATTTTTGGTCTTTTTATGCCTTTATTGTTGATAGGTCAGTAGGCTGACAGGAAATGGGGGGAGAGAGATGGGGAGTGACACACATCAAAAGCCGTCGGGATCAGGACTCGAACCCGCAACACGCTGTCAGGCTACATTGTAGCCTAGGATTGCGGTCCGGGCTGGGAAATTGAATTTTGACCATCGTTTTGACCTTTGTGTGAAAATTCAATTTGTGTCAAACCAGAAACAGGATTGTGTCAAATGTCGTGTCTAGCCTAAATACAGTTCTAAATGTCTCAATAGAAGATCAGGGAGACCAAATAGAACCACCCCCATTGTATAAGTTATATTCTATTAACATACTCACCATACTGATTGGACAAAATAACATTTCATTCACTAAAAAGACTTACATAATACAGCTTTAAAAAGCACAACACAGCTTTAACAAGCAAAGAGCCATATGTGGCTTTACAACACAACTTAGCTAGTCTTAACCAAGCCACTTTCTTGAAACAAGGGGCAATTGCATTATTTGCTTCAAACTGTTCATGCAACACTGAAACAAGCCAATCTCAGCCAAATGGTAGATTATTTCACTTAATAATTGCAGTAGTAAGATAAAGATAAAAACCTATAACCTTTAGCCCTATATACTTAGTTGACCAGGGTCCCCCAGGGCTCTATATTTATTTTGGTCCCATACTTATTTCCCTCTACACCAAATCTCTTTGGAGAGCTTGTAGATCGTAGATTGTTCACCTCACAATAGGGATGCTGCGGTTCATGTGGTTTAACACGTTTTATGCACACGCGCACACTACACACATGCACAAGTACACTTTTAACCCAGCCTTCATTTATTTGCCAGTGGCATATGGGGGAGACCAAAGATTGTGGTGGTGGGGAGACATTGTTTTGTTCTAAAAGCAGAGTGGCTTTGAGGAGAAGACAGAGGGGAGCCTTGTTGATGTATCTCCCCTCTCTTTCTCTCTCTCTCCCCACACAGTGCTGGTTTTGTGTATACGCTCCTATTGTGGCCACAAGCCCTCTCTCACCCACACTGCCATTTATATCCCATTTTCCACTTCATTTCCATGCTAATTTGGGGGGACAAAACAAAACGCCATGTACGTCAGTTGTAGTGATGCAGCTGGATTGTCTGTCCGTACGAGGGGAACTCCAAAGGATGTCGAACCCCAGGGGCACGGCCTGCACGCCATCAAAGCTCTCTTCACTCAAATCAGAGGTTGTATACATAGATGGTAGGAATGTTTGGCATACTCGAGATGGGGATGTCGAAGATTAATTTAGCTTCGTGGATAACACATACAGCTAATTCAGACAACACACAAGTCATTTGACCTCATTTCAATACTTTTGTGAGCGGTTGTGTTTGTGTGTGTATGAGGAGGGGAGGGGGGGGGTCATGGTTTTGTGTCGCACTGTTTTCACAAGGGAGCTTGGGCAATTTGGTCAGTGTTCTTGTAATCATTTTGTGTCCTCACAAACTCTTATAGCGTAAACTCGAGGCATAAACAATGCCCCCAGACTTTTCCAGGAAAAAAGCCCTGTTTTGGGGGCTCTATGTAAGTGAGTGGGTGAGTGTTTACTTTGGAAGGTTTTTTTTCCCAGTTCTGGGAGACCTGATAGTGTAAAGTCACTCAAGTTGACCGCAGATGTTCCAGAGAAGACGTGGTGATCTCAGGAGCAATCCCGCTGCATGGGATTAGAATGTTTGTATGGTTCCTTG
The DNA here is from genome assembly GCF_963280865.1 of Gymnoscopelus braueri. NCBI lineage: Eukaryota > Metazoa > Chordata > Actinopteri > Myctophiformes > Myctophidae > Gymnoscopelus > Gymnoscopelus braueri. The sequence goes on along the minus strand of NC_137617.1, from coordinate 29,259,711 downwards.
CTTGTTCATGAAGTGGCCCTTGAAAGTAATTTGAATGCCGGGGGATATTTTTTTCCCAAAACGAAAAAACATGCATGGTGGTCAGTACTAGTTCTCTGTTAGTTTTTCATCTTTGGGGTTTTCATCCTGTGCTAACAAATAACTCCTGTGGCGTTGAAACCAAAGTGCACCATCACGTTTGCTAAGAAACTGCAGCCGTTTTAATGTGCAGAAGCTTTCTCATATAGCTCTCCATTTGTCCATTAGTGAAAACACTGATAACTGATGGACACCCTCTTTTAGTCTGGCAGAACATCGTGTCCGCTTCACAGAACACAGGTGTTGTTTTAATGCAAAATGTAAACCATCTAAGACATTGCCTGCATAGATCAGATATGCAGTCACATATCTTTATGTACCTATCATCAGTAGGTCACACACACACACACACACACACACACACACACACACACACACACACACACACACACACACACACACACACACACACACACACACACACACACACACACACACACACACACACACACACACACACACACACACACACACACACACAATAAAAGCCAATCAAAACATAAAAGGTGACCTTTCCCACCTGTAAGAAGCAGCTTATGCTCGGCGTGTTGGAAATGCGTTGGCATGCTGCTCGGGCTTTGAAGTGGGCAGCCAGAAGGGGAACTATGTGAGACTGGCACCCGTGCCATCCTGTACCATCTGGGCATTCACGGTATGTGCACGCCGCCCTTGGTGGTGGTGGTGCAGGTATGCGGGGCTGGCAGAACAGTAGCAATGTGGACGTGGTTTAAGGGGGCTATTAAGTTAAGCTAGGCACCCGGGGGTGGAAATGCCAGAGGGTTACTGCCATGCTGCTTTAATGAAAGGTGTCCTCTGAGACACCGCCGCTCTCTATGATATTAACACCACGTCTACGCTAGCCTGTTTTGGGTAAATACTCACACCTCAGTTTTGTAAGCATTTAATGCACGCATATATACATAATCACAGGTGTTAACTGTGTTGCTTCCATGCTGAAGCCTAATTTATACTCTGTAGTACGATTTTCAAGCTAACAAAGCGGCGCGACACTTGAAAATCTGTACTTTTCAGCAAGCGTCACCTATACAAAGGAGTATAAACTAAGCTTAAGTCAGTGAGCAAATTAGTCCTCTTGAAATCTGCCAAAAAGCTGAAAATGTATGCAAAAGCAGAAATCTAATATGAAAAAGGGATCAACAATCTTCCATGATAGTTCTGCTCATCAGTTGCATTACTGACTGTACACAGTATATGTGTCACCACCTCATTCAATAATTGAACCAAATTGAATACACATGATGATTTCATCATGACATTGCATTTCTTGTCTGCCCAAGTAATTGGTACCCTGTTATGAAACCTGTGGTTTTGATAGGCTACTTTACTTGAATACTATACTTAGGATTATCAATACTTTACTTAAAGGACCACTTCACCCATTTTCAACCTATCTTCATATAATTGTTCCTCACTATTGCTCATTATAATATGGTAAAAAAGAAACTAAATCAACTCAGTCTGTGTTTCAGAGGAGGGCTAGGGACAGTTCAGAAACCCATCATCAATGGGCAATCATCATGAAAGCTAATAGAAACGGCAGGATTTATCTACCTGTAAAGTTAGCATGCTATTAGAAGCCATTGTTCTCGCATTAATACAAAAATAAAATAGGCCCTACATCAGTTGAAATCTTGTTTGATGATGTCACTGGTAGGCGGGTTTCTGAGCTGTCCGCAGCCCTCCTCTGAGACACAGAGTGAGTAGACAGAAATTAGACCATATTATAATGAGCATTAGTGAGGACCAACTATATGAAGATAGGTTGAAAATGGGTGAAGTGGTCCTTTAAGTTTTTTTTGTTGTTTTTTCATCACTACATACAGTATACAGTATTGCACTTTTATATGAAGGTGCTTGTTACTTTTAAAGGGGGAATTGTGTTCAACTTGGGCCCAACCTGGGCATGCGTATCGCCAAGGACCCGAGGGACTGGGAGTGATGCACCAAGTGGGAAGTTGGTCGGATCCCAAAAATATAAATAATCCGCAAATTCCCATATATTGAGTACCCTAATGTGATCAATATCAGGCCAGTTTATGTCTTAAACAGGCCTGGACTCCATTTGGGCATGACTGACTCTGACATATATGGGTATAAAAGGGACAATTCCCCTTTAAGCATAGCCAAGTCAGCTGTTGAATTGTCTTTCTTTTCTTAAATGCGATTGAGGGGGGGTCTAAGAAAGTAAAACAAAGCAAATCAGTCAGCCAACCTTAAAATCAGACCTTTTTGTCAATTCAATCTCTATGCTGAAGTTTTTATGTGTTTCTATAAGGCTTTGTGTAGCATAGTGGTTCTACAATTCAATGCTTTTACTATGTGGTTTCAGAGATTCAAGACATTTTGTACATGCATAGTACAAACAATATAGCAATGTGTTGATATTAAAAAGATAAACTCTTAACTTATTTTAAAAGTACTTTAACTCAAGTAAAAATGAGACTGAGCTACTTTCACTTGTACAAGTAGAGTAAATGGAGTATCTATAAAGTGACTCAAGTAATGGGTTTGTGTACTTTGTCCCCAATAACGTATTATAAATCATCAGAACCACCATACAATATGTCATCACATTGCCATGTAGCCCTGCAAGTAAAGTAGCCAACCAGTTTTGGTGGCTATAACATCCCAGTTTGTTTATACTGTGGGTGTTTAACTCCTATATTCCATGCACTGACGCCCACAATCTGATGTAAATCTCCCTTGTGCCGTTAAAATCGGGTGAATAATACCTACCTACAGTACTTTGGTCGTAATATAGTGGGGTGGGTATCGTGCGGACACCTTTCTCCACAGATGTTTCATATAGCCACGCTCTCGGGTTTCCTCAATGCGTCCATTGAGAGCACAGTGCCGTACGGCATGACATAATAAAAACAATATTCCATTGAGAAAACCAGGGGCCCCTATGACGGGCACTACCAAGCGACCACTCCCTGCTAATGGCATGCCATGTTTATGCTACTCAGGTATAGTTGCACTGATGTCAGCCCTCTCCCTGGCCTTAACATCAGGGGATGAAGTCAGTGCTGCTTGGGCAAGTGAGATCATTTTTCCATTGACTGGAGAGTGGGGCAGTGTAAGGGACACCTCGTTTGGCAATCAGGGAGATGCTGCTTGCCTGACTACATGCCTGTCTATCAGCCCGCTTGTCCAGCTGTCTGTCTAACCATCTGCCAGCTTGTATTCTTTCCTTTTTCCTGCTGTTCACCTGTCTGTCTGTCTAACGGTCTACCGACCTTTCTCAATGGCTGTTTGTCTGTCCATATGCCTATACCTGCCTGTCTGTCCCTACACAACAGGGCATGGGGAATATGCGCACTGCCGCATTCACACGAACAGAGCACGCACGCACGCACGCACGCACGCACGCACGCACGCACGCACGCACGCACGCACGCACGCACGCACGCACGCACGCACGCACGCACGCACGCTTCCCAGGAATGCACACACAAAAACAGCATGTGTGCACACCAGCACCACACACAAGGACCACACGTATAGCCAGCCATTAAGCACATGCACACGTGCACACTCACGCACGTACGCCCGCGTGCACACATACACACACACCAATGTGCATGTATACACACACATTTCCCAAATCTCGTCTGTGTTACATCATATTGTCCAGGGGCAGTGTTAGTCATCCTCATGTGGTTTACTGGATCAACTCCCCATCTCTGCTACTCTGTGGGGGCAATAGCCCCCACACACACACACACACACACACACACACACACACACACACACACACACACACACACACACACACACACACACACACACACACACACACACACACACACACACACACACACACACACACACACACACACACACACACACACACACACAGAAATCTCACATACACACTCAAATCAATCTCACTCACACACACACACACACACGCACCACCACTACCCATCTCAGCATGACATCAGCTCGTCCTGGGTTACTCGGCCTCCCGAGTGTCCTGATGGCAGAGATAAGGCAGGAAAGTCACTGATTAGCCGGGAATCTCGTTACACAGGGAGCAACGGATCCCTCCCTCCCTCTCCCCCACCTCTCTTTTCCTCTCCTCCTCCACCACCTCCGCTGTGTGACACCAAAAAAACACACAATTGGCTCTGGTGGCCGGAGTGAGCAGGTAAGTAAAAAACACACTTGTGTGTCACGTGTGACCTTGGACGGACAATTCAAATCCGGGCCGATTGCAGCAATACAATACAATTCTGGAAACTGAACCGAGGAGTTAGTGGGAAATAAATATTTGTGAACCCAGAACTGTATAATACTGTTTTCTATTCGCATGGTGGCCATCTTGCTCTTATGGGTCTTATAAGATTATTTTCTAATTCTGTTTGGTAAGCGGGGAACATAAGCGGGGGCGGCCATAGCTGAGTGGTTAGTGAGCCCGCCTGGGGAGCCAGAGGCCCTGGTTGTCCCAGGTTCGGTTCCAGACCAGCAATCTATCGATGTGTGTCCCATGAGCAAGACTCTTAACCCCTAATTGCTCCCTGTGCACGGTAGAATGGCGCTCACTGCTCCTAGTAGTTATAGAATGGGTAAATGCAGTAGGGCAAATATAAAGTGACAAAAAAAACCAAATTATAATTATTTATTATGGAACATAAAACCCGGGGAACATAGAGCTGACCCCCATCTGCCTAATGATGCCAACAAAGGGAGCTGAAGGCACGTGTTAGTCTGTCACCACCTGGTACAGTATATAGGCTTTAGCTATTCTAGCATTAATGTTATAGATCCACGGTCTTGGCATACAACGTCTTACCCCAAGGCACTAACGTCATTAACCGTCAAGCCACCCAGACAAATGTTAAGCACTGTAAAATGACTAACAATGGATATGCATGAGGGTTACAGTAGAGGTGATGCTGACTTCAGCTCTCTATGGCACTGGTGGTGTCCCAAAGTTTCCCACTAATGTCGTGGGGCGTTGTTGTTCTGCTCCTGCGTTGCGTCCATTGTCTAGGAGACAAGAGGTGGGAGTGCATGCTTGAGGGAGCCCCCTTTAAGACTCAATCAGGCCTTTTGGAGGGGTCCGCTGACCCAGAAAATGGGTTTCCACAGCCAGAGGAAATGATAGCCAGTAATCACCTTACTGGCAACACTATAGAAGGAATGCTGAGGCGCGAGTGTGTGCGTGTGCGTGCGTGCGTGCGTGCGTGCGTGCGTGTGTGTGTGTGGAGGTGGGGTGGTGGGGTGGTTATCTTACACATAGTGGTAGTATAGATTTAACAGAATATAATGAAATTACGACAAAACAAGACTGAATGGAACAGACATAAATAAGAATAACCTTCTGAGGGATTACAAACATCCTAGCATTTGGTATAGCCACTCTGACTCGGTTTAAACAATTTGGTGGAATATCTCATCCAATTATATTTTTTGTTTTGTTTTTTACTACTTGGCATTTACACCAAGGCTAGACAAAATCTAACTTGCCATGGCTCCCCTTTGAAAAGATTAGTACAGTCTGTGTGATTCAAGATCTACTATATTGTAATGTGTAACACAAAATCATCTATGGCAAAATGTAGAAAGATAGATTTCGACATATATTTAGCTAATTCCATTGATTTGGACTAATGCCTTTCAAATGTATATCCGTCATCAGTTAACCAGAGGCATATAATTGAAGCATTTGGTGATATCTTCAACCAAATTATTACCTTGCTATTTCCTAATTAAAACTTTACAAGCGTCTGGATGACCGGGTCTTTGGAGGGGCTGGATGACCGGGCCTGGTCGACGGGGTCTGGTCTTTGGAGAGATCAATATCCCAAAACCAGGCTCACTTGGTCACTCAGTCGTCCACGTTGTCGTAGGGTGAGATCAAAAGCCAAGCCGAACAATCTTAGTCATATTCATTTTAGGAATTAGGCTATGAACACAGAAAGCCATCTGGAGTGAGCAAATATTTTCTATCAATAGGAACTGTTTTTGATTGTATATTACCAGTTGTGATTGGTCTACTTTTGTGGGGACAGAGATACAGCGATAGCCTGGCATGGCCAGACTAATATCACTGCAATGGGCTTTTAATTGTTTTGTACTGGCAGATTAGTCTGGTTTCCAGGCTACGCTATACATACAGTGCAAACATAGAGACAGAACCCTGTTCTAGCCAGCTAGGCCCCTTTGGTGCCATGCTATCAAAACTATTCTCAATAGCTGATTTGACTAATTCAATACCCCTGAATATAACCTATTACTTTTATGTCAACGGTGATAAAACTGCAAGACTTATCCACATGAACCCCAGCATCCCTGTCTAATAGGCTAACATTCTGCAAAAATATAGGTGAACATTCTGCAAACACTAGCAGATCTACAAGCTCACAGTGTGTCGTGAGCTTGTAGAAGCCCCCGCATCATGCCCTATTTTTCAATAACTGCACGACTCTGAGTTGATCATTATATTTGTATATTTTTATTCACTATTTTAAATGTATACAAATAATTCTTCATGTTTTTCTTTACTTTATCAACTACTCATGTTTTTCTTTTCTTTCTCGCCTTTTCATATAATTATATTATTACTTTATTTCAATAATAGCCTATTTGGGGCCATGCATGTCGGGAACGATGCAAGTCGTTCCATTTACAGCCGGCCAATCAGTTAAGCCAACAGGTCGGGTTAGCCAATCAGGGACTTATACTGGCTTGGCGGCATAAACGTGATGTGACTTGGCCTGTTGGCCATTCAGTGAAGCCGATGCATACAATCTCTCAAACACACAGAGAATTGCTGCCTCGTTTGTCAGACCTGCGGGCCGACAGATATAGATATTCGCGATTTTTCGGTTCTCGGAAACCATTGGTCCGTCCGTGTTTGTGCCCGTCGGCTCTGCACACAACAGGATTATATGAGACACACATGCCAAGTTTGGGACTGAACGGTCGGACGGACGCTGTCCGAGTCATGCCAGGGACAAATTTAGTATGACACACACACACACACACACACACACACACACACACACACACACACACACACACACACACACACACACACACACACACACACACACACACACACACACACACACACACACACACACACACACACACACACACACACACACACACACACACACACAGAATTATAGCATAGATGTATTGAATCGTGTATTCATTTATTTACCCCACTCATTCTTCCCTACCCCTCCACCATGTACTACAGTGCTTTACCCTTACACAAAACAGATCCACAGACGATGCCAAAGCCACAACATTACAAATTGCCCTCTCCCACCATAGGAACTCCTATGTGAGAATGCCGTTATAGTTTATAACTCAACTCAGCATTCAACACCTCCGACAAGCTCAGACAGACTCAACCCCAGACTCAGCAGCTGGATCCTGGACTTTCTGTGTGAGCGACGCCAGGTGGTGAGAATGTGCTCCAACACCTCTCTCCCTCAACGCAGGAGCCCCCCCCCCGGGGCTGCGTTCTGAGTCCTCGCCTCTACTCCCAGTGACCTGCGCAGCTCCATCTTAGCGGTCAAGTTCGCTGTCGACATGACAGTGATAGGCCAGATCACTGACGACAATGAGACAGCCAAGAGAGGGGATGAGAACCTGTCACAAGTGTACCAAGAGAACACCCTGGCTCTCAAAGTCGCCAAGACCAAAGAGCTTATCGTGGAGTAGCCGGACAGAGAGTACACCCCCAATCTACATCGACGGCACCACAGTGGAAAGGGTCAGCGACTTCAAATTCCTCTGCGTCCACATCACTGTGAACTCACCTGGGATGTACACACTGGCTGAGGAAGGCACAGCAATGCCTCTTATTATTTTACCTCAGGCAACTGATTAGGTTTGGCATATCAAAGCATACTCTGACCAATGACCAGTGTATGACCAATTTACATACTTTGGTCTAGGACCTCTTTAGTACTATTGCTGCAATTCTTTATCATTGCTTTGTTTATTGTCTCCACAAGGCAGGAGAGGCCCGTTTTGAAAAAAATGCCTCAAATCATGAACGCAGCATCCGATTGCCGTGAAACTTCATGCACATTCCCACTAGGCCAAGGATGAAATGCCACCATATATTTTTCAAATCGTCTCATGGTGGCGCTATAACAGACCGATTCGGCGTGAAACCTTGCACGCACACTCCCTAGAGGCCAAGGAAAAACCTCTGCCCTACTTTTTTCACATCAGCCTTTTATAAAAAAAAATCTTTATGTTACTCCTACAGATTTTGTCATGTGATCAAGACGGATCTGTTTGATTTGTCATATTTCAACCTGATTGGCTAAGATTGACGTCTACTACCTGGCCTGGCGGAGACCTGTGCTCCGAGGAGCAATTTCTTCTAGTTGCTGCTATTTTTTATTATTTCTTGTTATTGTTTATCATTGCTGCCTCAAAGTTGAGGATCCAAAACAAAATAATTTGAATCCCATGTATTTGTATATATTATAAGATGTAACGATTAATCTTTAATCTTGAACAATAACCACTTTAACCCAATACTTAGTTGACTGGGGTAACCCAGCTATGTACTTGGTCAGCAAGTACAGATTTTCACAACTTTTTTGGGCTCAGTACCTCCCTTTCCCAAATTTCTGAATCCAAGTCCCCCAACGGTTTGCTTAGAATACTTCAAGTTTTAGCAACATAATGATGCTTGCAGATGATGAATGATAATGCTAATGCACCTTTTTAAGAATATAACATTAGGAATAAGACGTTGAGTAAAAGATTTGCAAATAGTGCCTCATGAGCAGATGTTTAAGCACTCAAGCAGTTTTCATGTTCAAATAATGTGCAAATATTCAAATAAGTATTGCTTTCTATTCAATAATACATGTTATTTATTTAATTTAACACTTTACAGTAAGTTTGTCAATATTTTATCACTAAACATAACAGCGAAATAAATTCTTCCATTTCCACTGGCTCTCATGCACCTCCACGTACCCCCATTTGAGACACAAAAAATCACTGAAAATAGCCTACAAGACACACACGCACACACACACACACCCCCCCCCCCCCCCCCCAGATGGGCTACATTGGCCCCCAGAACAGGAACTCGATGGTTCAAGAGGGGATAATCAAATGGCTTAACCTGAGGGCTACATTAGGAAAATGGCAAGGGGTCAGGGACTAATTGATAAAATTGCGGTCGTAATGGTGACACTGTATTTTCACAAATCAAACAGTGCTAAATGATTGGCATGAGATGGTAAAACTTTTTTTTTTTGGCATAAACCTTTCAGTGCTTGCTGCTGCTCATTGCTGCAAATGTAAATTGTAATTTGGGGTCAGTCAGGTGAGTCTGGTGACTTGCAACTCTGCGATACTGGATATTGTTAATGTAATAGTACTTTTATTTAATCTATTAAATTAAAAATAAGATAAGATATTTTTTATTATCTTATATAAAAATATAATCAAGTGATTAATATGGGGCTCAAAATTCCTTCGCAGGCTGGTAGTGGCCCCGGGCCTGAGTATCAATGGGTTATGGTATCACAAGTAAGACGAATGCAGCCCTATATTTTTTTGTGTCTTTTTTAAATAGTTATGTTGTGTATTTACGGACTTGTAATCCGTGTTATTTCACCGTGATGGGGAGAGCGTAGAGAGAAAGTCACGTGACTGCCTCGTATTGAAGTTAATGGGGGGGATATGGTTCTCCTATGCACGGAGTTTCGAGTCACATGGGGGCGCGAGCCAATGAGAGCGTGAGTCACATGGGGGCGCGAGCCAATGAGAGCGTGAGTCACATGGGGGCGCGGCTGCACACAGGCAGTGCACCACAGAGACGACACACACGGACAGAGACACACACAAGCCGAGCAGGGTTTCATAGTAAGCTGCACTTGGGCCTCCTTCCGCATTCGCAATTAATGTTTCACTTATTATTTTTGCCAACATGAAAACAAGCACATAGTCCATGATGAGCCGTGACCAGCTCTAAGTTTGCACTTGAATTTTTTCAACAGACAGACCGACCGACTGTCTTATATACAACCTGTGTGGCAACAGTAAAGAAAAGATAAAAAGATAAAACAGAACAACAACATATTATTTTAGTAGTTCTTGGGAACAATGACAGAGTGAACACAATGATCCACAAAACCAAACCTGTCACAAAAAACACACATCAACAGCCAGGTTAATATTTTTTTCTAGCTATTTCTATAGGTCTACTCCTTGCGTGCATGTGCGAGTGTGTGTGGTTACTGGTTGCGTCATGGTGGCTTACTGGCTTTTCTTAGCTAAGTATTTTCCCACACATTCCTGTCATATGCTCATCATGTACAGTAAGGAAGTTATCCTGAGCCAAGAGCAGGTGTATCATATATCTCTTGTGTTTCATTCTCATGGAAGGTGTGGTCGAGATATGAGATGAAACAAAGTACTACATAGTACACACATAGCTGCACCACCCCTAACCACTTGAACCCTAGCGTCCCTATTTTGAGGTGAGCCTTTGGCAAAAAAAGCACATCTACAAGCATACAAAGTGTCGCAAGCTTATAGATCGGCTATTTTCGGGAAACAGATTTGGTGTAGAGGGAAAAAAAGGAGTGGCCCTAGAATAGACACCTAAATGACTAATGAACACTTCACGTCATGGTAAATTGGATTCATCAGCGTGTAGGCGGGTGCAGTTATGGTTTGACCCAAAACAAATTGCAACAAAAGGTTTTTCAATGGATTATTGTAGTATTAGGTGTACTTAATAACATATCAAAAGTTTACCAAAATCGGACCACTAGAAAGGTAACATTTTCAAGATGGCCGCCGCCAGTTCCTTAAAAAGACCATTACTCCTTCATTATTCAACCTAGACAAGTAATGTTGGTGCCTAACCAACATTTTGGTTAGGTTTTGGTAATCTTGAAATCTAATTAGCATATATAAATTATAGTCAAGTGATTACAAGTTCAATTATAAAGGAATTGGTTATAAGCATGGTTATAAGCACATATATATATATATACTGTATATATATATATATATATATATATATATATATACATATATATATATATATATATATATATATACAACAATGTAATTTGACATTTCTCCCTTTTCTACATAATGCCCAGGATTGGTGAATTGGTAATTCACATTCTGTTGAAGCTTTCAGGAGATTTCTTTTCATACCAAAAAGTAATACATTCATTATTACTGGGTTGTACTGTGACATTTGTAAACATTGTAAGTCAGCACAGAGCTATCACAACATTTAGTGTCTACTGTCTTTGGTAGGGGTGGTAGAGGAGTGTGGCCGGATAGGGTTCAGATTTGCTTGTCACAGACATCTTATTCCTGAGATTGTAGTAGTTGTGTGGGGTTTTAGTGCAACATTTATTTCACATGTCTTTTATTTTGTGATTGGTACTGCTGGCAATAACCTTGAACTTTGATCTTAAAAAAAAAAAAAAGAAATCTGGATAATTTTAACTTTAAAAATTGATTTGAGGGGAGAGGACGCTCTGAGCCATAATGATAAGTCACTGGGGGCCCTTGGGAATATTAATGGTCAGCCACCAACCAGACACCGACTCTCCTGTGAGCCAGTCAGACATAGGGACACCCCTGACTGCCTGACACACAGTCATGCACCACGTGGAGGTCTTACAACCACAACTATAGGGGGGGGTCCCTCCTCACTAACTATGCCCACTCACGAGTGCCCATCTCGGGCATAGGAGCCAGCATGGAGGTCCACTTGGGACCAGTGGGACTATCCAGTGAGCCAGGCGACATAGGGATACTCCTCTCAGCCTAACGCATAAGCTTCATTTCTGCCTCCTCCTCACTCTGTCCTCCAGCGTGAGGTGAGCGCAGGCTCCCTAAGCCACTTGGAGTGAAATCTGGCAAGATACAAGTGTATCTTTCATGTATCGTTTGGGGAACTGTCTTCGTTGAAATGCGTGGCGTATAATTTCTCCTCCTCCACATGACAACCCTCCGAGCTCTGGAATAGTACAGCAATCCAACTGTGTGACACGTCATAATTGCTGTCACTTCAAAATGACGCTCCTTGCCTCCTCGCCTCCTCGCTCGGAGGCAGGGCTTAGGCGGGAGTGGAGGACTTGAGGATGGACACTTGAAAATTTGAATTTGGCTATCGCGATGCACAACGTGCATCAGGGGCTGACAAGCCCCATTCTCTTTAGCTGCATATGAGCACTCGTCCTGAGCTCCCAAGTGCCCACTATAGCTTTAATGGGACATGTCTGAGCCAACTGTTGAAGGTTTTGCACCTCGGACATGGGGGAGAGGAGAAGCTCAGGGTCTCCTTGGCTCCTATAACTTTGCTCTTCTGTGCTCCAAGTGCCCAGGGAGCAATCCAGTGACCCCCCACTCCCCATACTCCCCTGTACCCACCTGAGGGGAACCCTAGGCCCACTAAACTCTAAACCAGACCCCACTTTACCTCCTCACACAACCCCACCCTCATACTCCCCTCTGCCTAGGCACCCAGTACAGAAATGGGTTCTGACAGCTCTGCACTAACCTCCGTAGCCACCCCTCTTTACACACTCACACTGATTGCCTTCCTAATGTGTTAAAAACGTTTTTAAACATTTTGTCTACAAGATGACAGTTTGATTCACATTTGATCCGCAGAGCTATCCAAAATGTTTCAATATTGCAAGCAATACTATATCAACTGACAATATTCTCTTTCTCTGCCACCTTCTGAATGACTGAAAATTGTGACTATTGTTTTGTTGTGTTTTGAGGATATCTTGAAGCCTTGCTCCAGTAAAACAAATATAACTAGTTGAAACGGGTGAACATTTCAGAGGGTTTTAATAGAGTCAAAAACAAAATATTGGATTTCACAATTATCTAAATGTATCTCTGCAATTTGGACAAGTCCTGTGGATTTCTATGCCCCCAAAACATAGGGTTAGACACAAAAAGTACTTGTCTAGGATAAATAATGAAGGAGTTAGGTTATTTTAAAGATTTTTTGGCCATTTTGGACGCCATCTTGAAAATAACACCTTTCCAGTAAGGATGATGATGGATGATTCCTATAACAGGTCCGTTCATGAAAGTCCTTGCGGTCTTGTTTCCAATGAGGGCCTGTGAGCAATTAGGGGTTAAGAGTCTTGCTCAGGGACAAATTTAATTTCATCGACACATTTGCTGGCGTGGCCTGGAATCGTACCTGGGGCAACCAGGGCCTCTGGCTCCCTAGGCGGTCTCTCTAACCACTCAGCTATGGCCGCCCCAGTGATCAAACTTTGGTAAACTTTTAGTATGTTATTAAGGACACCTAATACTACAAAAAACTGTTGAAAAACGTTTTGTTGCAATTTGTTTTGGGTAAGGTGCTTTTTTTTCATAACTGCACCCGCCTAGTGGGAACAAACTAACAACGTAACTCAGAGAGTGTTGTGTACACTCTCTGAGTAAATGAACACAGAGGGGCCTGGGCCGCAGCATGGCGGTCCAGGCACCCAATGCCAGCCTGACAGCGTGTCGCAGGTTCAACTCCCGATCCCGATGACCTTTGCTGCATGTAACCCCCCCGTCTCTCTCCCCCCATTTCCTGTTAGCCTAATGTAATCTATCAATAAAAGCCAAAACAATTATTAACACAGGATTTTACATCATAGAAGACAAGGAGTGGTGGAGGTGGCAGTCAAGGAGGCCTATATTGTACTATGTAAATCTCTCTTTAAATAGGACAAGTGGCGATGTATGCACACACACACACACACACACACACACACACACACACACACACACACACACACACACACACACACACACACACACACACACACACACACACACACACACACACACACACACACACACACACACACACACACACACACACACACACACACACACACACACACACACACACGTTCCCTAGTGTAAAGAGCTCTAGTAATCAGCTACGCTGAGATGTATATACCCAGATTGTACTTTCCTTTATGTTCTGTTTCCAGCTGTCTGACAGCAATTTGTTTTCTAAATAACAATCTGACTCAGATTGAAGAGCATAATACGGCTGACTAATTTATCATACGACGTCACTCTCTGATATTCAACAGCTGAATACTTGTTCATTTTGGGGAGCGACTGAGTATATAGCAAATACATTTGTAACCACTTATCGTACGACAATTAAAAAGAATAGCCAGTCTACAAGCTCACAACGTAAGGTTGTACATCAGCTATTTTGGGAATAAAAATGTTTTGTAAATTATGGAAATTTGCACCTATTCTCAAAATAGGGATGCCAGGATTAACCACTTTAACCCTGGCATCAGAATTTTGAATGTGTACAATTTGGGACATTTCTCACAAATCGACAAGCTCACAACTCACGCAACACAATGTGTTGTATGTAAGCTTGTAGAGCAGCTATTTTCTAAATAATTTAGGATTTTTGTGGTTAATGTGGCTAAGTGTTATTAGTTCAATGACAAATACAAAGGCGTGTGGCTGCTACATGAAACTAGCTGTTTGGCTGTACCGCAGTAGTTTTCCATAATCTTGGGGTAGGTTGGTACATTACTTGTGAGATGGACGCCCTTGCTCAGAGGCACCTCTGCAGCATTGGGACCCGTTTCGTCTTGGGGATTGAACCAGCAGTTCTCAGGCTACGAGGCGGCCACCCTAACCAACCAGTAGCCCTGGAGCTAACAATGCCATACAGAGATGCAACGTGTAGCTGATACGGGCGGGGCTGCCTCAATGAAACCATTTTCCCTGTGCTATCCCCTTACACATGCCATTGCATAATCACAGGCACTTCTAAATAGGTCATTGAGGCACTTGTTATTTAAGATCTCTGCAAGACTTGTTTTGACAGCCGCACCAATTGATCAGGGCCAGTGTCCTATTTCACACTGGAATTGATTGTGCTTTTTGTGATTTGTGATTGATTGACTTCACTGGAAGATATTATACCTGTGTGTATATGTGTGTGTGTGTGTGTGTGTGTGTGTGTGTGTGTGTGTGTGTGTGTGTGTGTGTGTGTGTGTGTGTGTGTGTGTGTGTGTGTATATATATATATATATATATATATATATATATATATATATATATATATATGTAATATATATATCATACATACATACATACATACATACATACATACATACATACATACATACATACATACATACATACATACATACATACATACATACATACATACATACATACATACATAAAGAAGCTTCACTTAAGTCAGTGGCCACATGATACAGCTGGCAATCTTATTTCCTATTGTTTAATCCCTGTCTGTACCTTTTCTGTCCAAATTTATATTTCTTTGAATTTCTGTCCCGTTTTGTATTATTATTGTGTAAGCAATGAATAAGTAAAATACCTTGTATGTTCAAGGTCCATATACGCGACCGACTTTCTGACTTCATTAGGCTATTATCCCTTATGCAGAATAGTAAAATACTACAATGAAATAACGATTTTGCGGTTATGTAAAGGCCAAATTATAGGCCAAGCCTTAAAGGTGACACCACAAAATGTCTAGAATGAATTGTACACTAATAATAAAGTCTCAAGATAAGGTTTCTCTGAGGAAACCTCAGGTGAACTTGGTGCTGGATGCTTGGAGTCTGCATGGAGTCTGGCTAACGTGACTGTGGAAAAGCTCGCTGTACCACAGGGTCGTGTTAGCCACGATACCACTGACTACTGTAAAAAAAAAAACACTTTTAAAAAAACTAAATAGTCTCCATAATGAAACACAACCTCTGGGCATGTACAGCCTCTTTGTTTTGATGACGTTCAGTTGGAGGCCTTTTTTACTGTAAATCACATGCCACATCCTCCAGCAGCATGCATTAACGTAAGTGGTGTGATGATCCCAGCAGGTCACAAAGCACACACGCAGCGTCATGGAGGAAGTGATAGCTGGAGTACACAACACATGGATAAATCAACAATGCCACCAAATACATATCCCAGGCTATCTATCTGACTTACTGACCAACCAACCGTATGGATGATAATAGAGAATGAACAGTGGTGGCAGATGGCATTGGCAGAGGTGGAGGTTGACCAGAAAGGAGAAGATAAGGTTTATGGTGACGTGCCTGGGCAACGCGGTGTTGGTGATATAAAAGTCTGGTGCTGTGTTTGGTTAGGGAAAATATTTTAGTGGATGAGTAGAGCTGACTGGACATTCATAGTCAGAGCCAGCATTTATGTTTGAGGTGCACTGAAGTGATGATGTTTGTGTACCGTATGTCATATCACTCTAAAATAATTCATGCAGGGAGACTTTCTCTTATTTTTTAAAGCAACACAATGACCATTTATCTATTACCAAGAACTGGCCTGTTCAAACTTAAAGGAATGAAGGCGCATGACACTATCACGCAAATGGTTAGATTTCTTGGTCACAGACACCACCATGTGGTCAGTTCTGGTACAGCACTATCTAAAATAAAGACTGAAATAAAAGCAAAACAGTCCCAAAGCATCAATGATCTACCATTCTATTTGGATGGTGGGTATGAGGGGCTTTTCCTTTACTACAAAACTTGGCTTGTTCATTTAACTCTGAGTGTTCTGGATTCTGCTGCTTCCCCAGGACCATGCCAGAAATGCAGATGGCCAAAAACATATAGTATGTTTGTCTCATCTGATCATAGAGTACTATGATCAGATGATCTGTCAGTGAGGGCATTTATGCTTTAGGTTTAATGGCAGCTGTCAGTGAGGGCTTTGCTACTCTTCCAAATACCATCACTGTACCATTCTCATTCTGGGAAAAAGAAGATTGAAAATGTTTTTAAAAGTGCCTGTTTTATTTACAAATTCCTACATGGACTGGCTCCCCCTCCTCTAAGGGAATGTATTCAAAGAAAGAGGGACACGGGGGACATGGCACTATTTCAGATTCCAGAGGGGACTGCGAGGTCAATTTCGGACCACCTTTGGACAAAATGTCCTCTTCATCAAAGGTTGTCCGGACTGGAACCATCTCCCAGTTGCACTAAGGGAGAGCTCCACACTCACAACTTTCAAAGGACAATTGAAACAGTGGTTGAAAAGACAACCAGACTTGTAAGAGTAGGTTTACTCTAAATTAGGTTTTAATATACAGTATGCCTCTTGTTGATGTAATTCACTGTTGTTGTTAACCTATGTTGTTATATTGTGATGTCTGTATGTTTTCATGTTTTTGGGGACTACGGATGGAAAGTAGCATTCGCTATATTCGGCATGTTTACACTTTTACATCATGTGTATTGTGTATGTATTACACCATAACTTAAAATAAACAACTAAAGTAAAGTAAGTAAGTAAGTAAGTAAATAAACCCCAGCATGAAGGTGGCATCTGACTGTTGAATCAGAAAATTGTAGATTTTTTGTAAATTCTTGAACCGTCATTGATAGGTTCCATTTCACTTCAATCACACTTTCTCGACTGCAGTTCCAGATGTTCCAGACTGTGGTTATTGGTATATTTAGGCGTTTATGGATTTCCGTCATATCTACCACATTTTATATCCATAATTACCTGAGCTATGTACCTTCTCGTCCATTTGTCGCTTCTGAACAGACGATCGATTTGCTTTTCCCATGTTGATGGACAGTAATGGAAGTGACACAGGGTGCTGGGTTGGATGATCCCTATTGAGAAAATAATGTTTTGTTTTTAAATAAATAGCCTCCACGAGTAACCAATGAAATAGTACTACAGAATGTGAACCCTCCTTTGGTATTTTATTTTTAATTTTTGTTGTTCCAATAGATACTATTTGCTATCACCCTTCGCCACAAAGGACTCAATACCCAATCTTCTGCTATGTATGGACTGAAAAAACAAACAAAAAGGTATTGCCTGCATCATTTGACCTGACCTCTTGTTACTGTTGAAAATACATGTAAGTGTGTGTGCGTGTGCGTGTGCGTGTGTGTGTTTTCTGTTCAATGTCTGTGATAATTGTCAGTCTCCATATATGGAGGAGGCGATTCTTCAGTTTGTGCATCTACTATTGTTTGTGTTCAAGAATTTCTTGTTAAATGTGAACGCAATGTTAAATGTGCGTGTGTGTGTGTGTGTGTGTGTGTGTGTGTGTGTGCGTGCGTATCTGTCTGTCTCATACACTAAGTATACATACATATGCTCCAGGCTTTACTGTACACCCTAATAAAAGGCAGTTAAACAAGACTTTACCAAACATTACAGGGGGCCATCAGTTTCCTAATACAGTGGTTCTCAAAGCGGGGTCCCCCAGGGCAGGGGTCTTTGAGGGAGTTCCCCGGCAAAATTAGTTAATATAGCATCACAATCATTTTAACCACTTTAACCCTACATACATTAGATATTTGAAATCAGCCGATCACTCACAGCCAACATGTCTTTTTTTTTTATACTTTTGAAACATTTTAACAACACAATCTTGTATGGGGTCCCTGGCACAAATCTTTTCAGATAGGGGTTTGTGGCCAAATAGCATAATCAATTTGGGGGTCCTTGACATGTAAAGGTTTGAGAACCACTGCTCTACCAATAAGTGGCGGTTGTGCAAAAACAGTCAACAGTAGGCTAAACAGTGGACACAGGAGGACACACAAATGCAGTGGTGGAAAGTAACTAAGTATATGTACTCAAGTCCTGTACGTAAGTAAAATGTTGAGGTATTTTTTTTTACTTTACTGGAGTATTTCCAATTTCCAGTACTTTTACTTCTACTCTACTGTATATCAGGGGCAAATATTGTACTTTTACTCCACTACAATTACTTAAAAACTTTAGTTAGCCTACTAGTTACTTTGTAGATTGTATTCTCAAAAGATGTTTTATACATTTTATTCTTCATAAAAAATAGGGCATTCTGCATAATGACTACTTTCTACTCCTGGTACTTAAACTACATTTTGATAACAATACTTTTGTACTATTAATCAAGTAATCTTTTACTTTTACTTGTAACAGTAGGCTACTTCTATATTGCAGTACTGATATTTTTACTTGAGTAAAAAATGTGAGTACTTTTTCTACCACGGCACAAATGATTAGCTTGCTCACCTTTCCTCTGACCGAAATGTGTCATAATTAACGGTTTCCCCTCGTTCTTTCTGTTTTCTTTCTTTCTGTTTTCATGTTTACATTCAGCATGACTTTGTCCAGCATGACGACAGAACCGGAATTGACGTCATTTAGGAAAAAAATTACACCACCAGCAGTCAGCACAATGGTAGCCTCGGAAACCCATGTATTTTTTTTTTGTTACAAAGAAGCACAATGGAGACAGGTCGAATTGTTGAAAGTTGCTAGGCTAAATGCAGTTGAAGGACATAGGCAAAATGTGTAAAAGTGCATTATTTAGACACTCAGTCTTGACTGCGTTGAGAGAGCCATATGTAGCACCAGGCTCTGGCACCAGGCAGGTATCTGATGCAATCAATGCAGGTGTGGAGCTGTGGACTCAATCGGGTCGGGACCCATTTGTCGGTCGCGGATTCATTTTTGTGGATCGCCAGTGGATATCCCTTTATTTTTTGTTTCCTAAATTTTGTCATTAATTATTTTCGGAAAGATTTTCGAAAGATTTCCACAAAAAACATCCACAAAATGTTCATGAGTTGAAAACAAATTCTAACATTCAAAAGGATTTCATGAATAAACTGAAAAATAATCAAAGAAATTAACATACAAATACTTACAAATGTAACCTTGACGACCAAAGAATACATTATTATTATCATTATTATTATTATTATTATTATTATTATTATTATTATTATTGGAATTATTATTAGTATTGTTACTTGTTTGGTTATTGGTTTATGTACGACAGGTAATTTGGGCAGGACATGCATATGGGGATGACAAATGTTTTATTACCAAAGCCAAGAAACTGTATGTTTGTTGTTCACGTTTGCATGACTCATTGTGAATTCTACAATGCATACTAAGTCAAATTGTGGACATTGCTTATGTGCCTCTGTAAGAAAGAGGTTAAAAAGAATCAACGAAACGCCACTACATGCATAATACAGACCATTAACCCATTAAGACCTGAAGCCGATTCTACAAATGGCTTCCAAATCGGTAGTTCTCACACTTTTTCGTAATTCAAAATAATTAAACACTTTCAAGATTTTTCTAAAATGTTCACAAATAGCAGATGTACAAGCTCGCAGCGTGGCACGAAGTGACGCACTGTGAGCTTGTAAATCATGTTCATAAACACAGCAACAAAACTACAGCAGTAGAGTTGGAATGCAGTGTAATTATGTTGGAGTTTAGCAAGGATGCTAATTCTCATCTGTAGTCCCACTGTTTCATCCCCGTCTTGGGGAAAAAGTGATGCAGCATAAAGTGGGAGTGAAGCCCATTTTTATTTTATAACTAATAGTTTTATAACTAATAAGATATTTACATAAACTTTATATGACACAGAGCAACTCTGAGAAATAAACATAATCATCCTAAATCTAACCTTGGGAGTTTAACCACTTAACCGAACAAACACAAAATAAGGTACAACCAAAACCTCATTATTCTCTACTCTAATCTAACAAAATATGACTTATACTCAAAACATACTAACTAATACAAAGATCACAAAGTGATCCACCAGAGCTAACAGGTGGGTGGACAGACAGCAATAGTTCAAGTGCTGCCAGAGACTACAGGTGTTAAGGCCTTAAGTAGTCTTCTCCAACCGATCACTGGAAGCAGCTGCTGGTGATTGGCAGCCAGCAATCAGGACATGGTCAGCACCTGGAATTGAACACTCACACTCACACACAATCCCATACATGCACTGACACAATATCTCCACATCATCCTCACACACGTGTACACCACACCCACCAATAACAATAGCACAAGATATTGCAGGAAGAAAATATACATGTGTCTGCCATGTAATCTCAAACAACAAAGACCACAACAAAACAGCGAAAAGAACAAAACAATACAACAATATAAGTGCACACGTGTAAATAGAACCAAACTCTACGACTGTGTTAAAAAAAACTGACAAAAATTATACTTACAAGAGATTGGTAAAATCCCAACAAGGCAACGCTAAGACAATATATACATTTGCATATAACTCTATATGCAAACCCAATTTACAATTTAGGCATTTAGCAGATGCTTTTTTATCTAGAACGACTTACAGTAAGCGAGGTAAACACACACATCAAATGCAGAGAGACAGTGTAGTGCCTCAGTAATCTAGGATCATAGGTAAACCAAGAACCTAGCATCAGTCTAAAAAATATAATATATTTAAAAAAAAACCTGTACATTGAAATAATAGAAACTATAGGATGCCAGGTCGACAAATGAACCTATAGATCAGTCTAAATAAAGCTATCTAAATTACATTTTAACCTAGGCATATGGTCGTCAAGGCTAGGTCAAGTGCTACGGGCTAAGGTGGAGTCTGAAGACATGGTTCTTCAGATTATCTTCAATTGACAATTTAGGCATTTAGCAGACACTCTTAATCCAGAGTGATTTACAGTAAGCAAGGTAAACACGAGGTAATACATCAAAAGCATATATAAACGTTTATAAATGCTTTATAAAGGGTCATTATTGTAAAGTGCTACCAGCATACACAATAGCAATCATCGAAATGGTCAACACGGCTCTGGCACTGGTTATAACGGTTCTGTAACTGGTTATAACGGTTCTGTAACTGGTTATAACTGGTCTGTAACTGGCCTTTCTGTTCAGTCAGTTGGTTATGTCTGGTCTGTAACTGGTTAAAACGGTTCTGTAACTGGTTATAACTGGTCTGTAACTGGTCTTTCTGTTCAGTCAGTTGGTTATGTCTGGTCTGTAACTGGTCAAAACTGCTCTGTAACTGGTCTTTCTGTTTTGTCAGTTGGTTATGTCTGGTCTGTAACTGGTCAAAACTGTCCTGTAACTGGTCTTTCTCTTCAGTCAGTTTGTTATGTCTTGTCAGTAACTGGTCAAAACTGCTCTGTAATTGGTCTTTCTGTTCAGTCAGGTTGTTGTGTCTTGTCAGTATCTGGTCAAAACCGTCCTGTAACTGGTCTTTCTCTTCAGTCAGCTGGTTATGTCTTGTCAGTAACTGGTCAAAACTGTCCTGTAACTGGTCTTTTTGTTCAGTCAGGTTGTTGTGTCTGTTCTGTAACTGGTCAAAACGGTCCTGTAACTGCTCTTTCTGTTCAGTCCGGTTGTTATGTCTTGTCAGTAACTGGTCAAAACGGTCCTGTAACTGGTGTTTTTGTTCAGTCCGGTTGTTATGTCTTGTCAGTAACTGGTCAAAACGGTCCTGTAACTGGTCTTTCTGTTCAGTCCGGTTGTTGTGTCTTGTCAGTAACTGGTCAAAACTGTCCTGTAACTGGTCTTTCTGTTCAGTCAGGTTGTTGTGTCTTGTCAGTAACTGGTCAAAACTGTCCTGTAACTGGCCTTTCTGTTCAGTCAGTTGGTTATGTCTTGTCAGTAACTGGTCAAAACTGTCCTGTAACTGGTCTTTCTGTTCAGTCAGGTTGTTGTGTCTGTTCTGTAACTCGTCAAAACTGCTCTGTAGTTGTTGTCTCTCCACCATGTTGGACTGATCTGTAAAATGAGAGATACACTATTAAAAAACAATAATAATGTCCAACTACCAAAGCTGCTACAGCTTATTTTTCTGCAACTCAAACTATTACTACAGCTAATAATATACAGTACATTTTATGAGGTATCATCTCTGCTAGTGTTTGTATTGAAAACAACATGTTGGATCGCCATAGATCAAACAAATTAAAACCAGTGATGGAAGAACTACTCATATGTTTTACTTAAGTACAAGTATCAATACCGCAATTTAGAAATACTCTGTTACTAGTAAAAGTCTGGTATTTAGAATTTACTTAAAAGTACAAAAGTAGTGGCATCAAAATAAAGTACCAAAAGTAAAAGTACTCATTATCATTATGGAGAAATTTTCCTAAATATCTTTTGAAAATAGCAGATAGCTTCTAGATCTGCTATTTTCAAGTAGCTGAAGTGTATATATAGGGCTGAAGTGGTTAATGTATGTTTTATGATAATAATCTATGTCTACAAAGTAACTAGTAGCTAAAGTTACTAGAAAATAAATAATTGTAGCAGAGTAAAAAGTACAATATTTGCCTCTGCGATGTAGTGGAGTAGAAGTAAAAGTATTGAAAATTGGAAGTAAAAATACCTCAAAATTGTACTTAAGTAGATGTACTAAGTTACTTTACACCACTGATTAAAACATATTGTTATGAAACTTGACTTACAGAGAGATAGTGGGACAGCAATGTTGAGGAGAGCTAGAACAGCACAAAGCAATCCAACACCGACTCCAACCCGGCTGTACCGTCTTCTGCTTCTGTCTAGAACACACACACACACACACACACACACACACACACAGTCGGTTAAATATTTGAACCTTCTTGTTTAAAAGGTTAAAAGTATACACTTTTGTGATTTTTAGTTTTAGTAGCATCTCTTACCAGACTGCAGTATCTTCTGTAGATCTTCCTCCTTATTGGTCTCGGGCTCAATATTTTCATAGGTTGCATCGCCCATCTGTTGGAGGTCAAAGTTTTTATAATTGCCTTCTACAGATATTTCTGCTTGAATTATTTTCGCTGTTGTCATGGTGTCAACAATATCGAAGTGATCTTCCCGACTTTATGAATTTAATTCTTGCAGGTATTTCATCCGGTCCACCTCGTCACAGCACTCTGAACTATTGAGATGTGCGGTCTGTCTTTTATTTCTTTGCCTCTTCCTCTTTTATTTTGGTTTGCTCTGCCTTCCTCTTTTTAAAATACTAAAGACAACACATTGCAGGTCCTTCTTTTTTTTCTAGAAACGGGATCCCACTTCTGTCAAACTCCATAATAAATGTGATGGTAGGCATCAGGTTATTTTGGTCAAAAAACGAGAACGAAATGGAAGGAATTAAGGTTGAAATCAAATCACCAAAACTACGGATGCTCAGGCTGTTCAATCCCTAAAGTGAAGTTGTAGATCGACTATTTTCGAATTACCAAAGTATGTATAATTTATATGGGTCCGAAGAAATGTTTTAATAATAATCAAAATCTACGAAGTAAATAGTAGCTAATAGGCGGGTGCAGTTATGAAAAAAAAGCACCTTACCCAAAACAAATTGCAACAAAACGTTTTTCAACAGTTTTTTGTAGTATTAGGTGTCCTTAATAACATACTAAAAGTTTACCAAAGTTTGATCACTGGGGCGGCCATAGCTGAGTGGTTAGAGAGACCGCCTAGGGAGCCAGAGGCCCTGGTTGCCCCAGGTACGATTCCAGGCCACGCCAGCAAATGTGTCGATGAAATTAAATTTGTCCCTGAGCAAGACTCTTAACCCCTAATTGCTCACAGGCCCTCATTGGAAACAAGACCGCAAGGACTTTCATGAACGGACCTGTTATAGGAATCATCCATCATCATCCTTACTGGAAAGGTGTTATTTTCAAGATGGCGTCCAAAATGGCCAAAAAATCTTTAAAATAACCTAACTCCTTCATTATTTATCCTAGACAAGTACTTTTTGTGTCTAACCCTATGTTTTGGGGGCATAGAAATCCACAGGACTTGTCCAAATTGCAGAGATACATTTAGATAATTGTGAAATCCAATATTTTGTTTTTGACTCTATTAAAACCCTCTGAAATGTTCACCCGTTTCAACTAGTTATATTTGTTTTACTGGAGCAAGGCTTCAAGATATCCTCAAAACACAACAAAACAATAGTCACAATTTTCAGTCATTCAGAAGGTGGCAGAGAAAGAGAATATTGTCAGTTGATATAGTATTGCTTGCAATATTGAAACATTTTGGATAGCTCTGCGGATCAAATGTGAATCAAACTGTCATCTTGTAGACAAAATGTTTAAAAACGTTTTTAACACATTAGGAAGGCAATCAGTGTGAGTGTGTAAAGAGGGGTGGCTACGGAGGTTAGTGCAGAGCTGTCAGAACCCATTTCTGTACTGGGTGCCTAGGCAGAGGGGAGTATGAGGGTGGGGTTGTGTGAGGAGGTAAAGTGGGGTCTGGTTTAGAGTTTAGTGGGCCTAGGGTTCCCCTCAGGTGGGTACAGGGGAGTATGGGGAGTGGGGGGTCACTGGATTGCTCCCTGGGCACTTGGAGCACAGAAGAGCAAAGTTATAGGAGCCAAGGAGACCCTGAGCTTCTCCTCTCCCCCATGTCCGAGGTGCAAAACCTTCAACAGTTGGCTCAGACATGTCCCATTAAAGCTATAGTGGGCACTTGGGAGCTCAGGACGAGTGCTCATATGCAGCTAAAGAGAATGGGGCTTGTCAGCCCCTGATGCACGTTGTGCATCGCGATAGCCAAATTCAAATTTTCAAGTGTCCATCCTCAAGTCCTCCACTCCCGCCTAAGCCCTGCCTCCGAGCGAGGAGGCGAGGAGGCAAGGAGCGTCATTTTGAAGTGACAGCAATTATGACGTGTCACACAGTTGGATTGCTGTACTATTCCAGAGCTCGGAGGGTTGTCATGTGGAGGAGGAGAAATTATACGCCACGCATTTCAACGAAGACAGTTCCCCAAACGATACATGAAAGATACACTTGTATCTTGCCAGATTTCACTCCAAGTGGCTTAGGGAGCCTGCGCTCACCTCACGCTGGAGGACAGAGTGAGGAGGAGGCAGAAATGAAGCTTATGCGTTAGGCTGAGAGGAGTATCCCTATGTCGCCTGGCTCACTGGATAGTCCCACTGGTCCCAAGTGGACCTCCATGCTGGCTCCTATGCCCGAGATGGGCACTCGTGAGTGGGCATAGTTAGTGAGGAGGGACCCCCCCCTATAGTTGTGGTTGTAAGACCTCCACGTGGTGCATGACTGTGTGTCAGGCAGTCAGGGGTGTCCCTATGTCTGACTGGCTCACAGGAGAGTCGGTGTCTGGTTGGTGGCTGACCATTAATATTCCCAAGGGCCCCCAGTGACTTATCATTATGGCTCAGAGCGTCCTCTCCCCTCAAATCAATTTTTAAAGTTAAAATTATCCAGATTTCTTTTTTTTTTTTTTAAGATCAAAGTTCAAGGTTATTGCCAGCAGTACCAATCACAAAATAAAAGACATGTGAAATAAATGTTGCACTAAAACCCCACACAACTACTACAATCTCAGGAATAAGATGTCTGTGACAAGCAAATCTGAACCCTATCCGGCCACACTCCTCTACCACCCCTACCAAAGACAGTAGACACTAAATGTTGTGATAGCTCTGTGCTGACTTACAATGTTTACAAATGTCACAGTACAACCCAGTAATAATGAATGTATTACTTTTTGGTATGAAAAGAAATCTCCTGAAAGCTTCAACAGAATGTGAATTACCAATTCACCAATCCTGGGCATTATGTAGAAAAGGGAGAAATGTCAAATTACATTGTTGTATATATATATATATATATATATATATATGTATATATATATATATATATATATATATATACAGTATATATATATATATGTGCTTATAACCATGCTTATAACCAATTCCTTTATAATTGAACTTGTAATCACTTGACTATAATTTATATATGCTAATTAGATTTCAAGATTACCAAAACCTAACCAAAATGTTGGTTACGTCTAGGTTGAATAATGAAGGAGTAATGGTCTTTTTAAGGAACTGGCGGCGGCCATCTTGAAAATGTTACCTTTCTAGTGGTCCGATTTTGGTAAACTTTTGATATGTTATTAAGTACACCTAATACTACAATAATCCATTGAAAAACCTTTTGTTGCAATTTGTTTTGGGTCAAACCATAACTGCACCCGCCTATAAAGTTTTCAAATAATTATAGTGGAGTAATTATTGCCTGTGAGATGTAGTAGAGTAGAAGTAAAATTATTGAAAATTGGAAATACTCTAGTTACTTTGCACCACTGCTAGAAAACAAGTCTTATTGAAAGAAGAGAATAGGGTGCAAAGTTTTTACAAAATATTTTATTCTCCAATATATCCTAAAGTCTGCATCAATATTCTAAAGGGAAATGTTAAATAAACCAAGATGTGTGAAAACCTAAATATGACCTTAGCTGTGAGATTACTGAAAGAAATAACGGCAGACATTGATTTAAAATGTGGGTTGGGCTACAAGAGATAAGAGAAGTACGTTTATCCACTATAAAGTTGTACATAGATATTATTTTACACCCTTGAAACTGTTCAGATTTAAACCAAGACAATAAATGTTGGAAGTGCAAACAAACAACAAATGGGTACATTTCTACATTTCATACAGTTATTCTCAAACTTTCCGTGCCGTGACCCCTTAAATTAATTATATTTGATCGGGGACCCCCCAAAATAATCATATTTGAACTGGGGACCCCCCACCCTGACAAGCCGATCTGCACGCTCAGAAGCAAAATGTTTGCCTCTTTCTTATATTATTTGACAATTTGACCAACGTTAGACCAGTTTTTCTAATATAGTTTGTTGGTCTTTTTTAATTTAATTTAATTTTCTTTTTTTTCCTGTGGGGACCCACAGGTTGAGAACCACCTCTACCTCTACTGCCGTTTTGGAAGTCGGTATTGAAATACCGACGGTGGATTCCCACATGCCACCAGGTCTTAATAAAGCAGAGATGGGATTAGTAGCAACAGGTTTTATTGTAGCAGCCAGGCTTATTTTACCTAACTGGCCGCATAGGAAACTTATGACAGAATCTTCTGTATTTGAAAGTACGATTGCCAGGGTAACCATGTTCCAAATAAAGATGGCAAAATATGTTGACAATCTAATCTGGAGTCTAACAATCAGAGAGATGTGGGGAGAACAGAACATGATATAATATACTCACAACATTGTCCCAAAAAACAGGATGTTATCTATGGCCCAGCCGGTAAAGGTGGCCTATGTGTATTAACTTCAAAGGTAAAGCGATGGAGACCGCACACCAAAAGAATGTAAAATATACTTCTTTATTACAAAATTGGCAATATATCAGTGGTGCGCAAACTTTTTCAAACCTTTTCCTATAATACACATAAATAGGCTAAAGGAAACTATATGCACATCGACTGTGGGTGCTGGGCTAAAAAGGCTAAAACTTAAAAAAACTGTAAAAGATATACTTCTTTATTACAACATTGACAACGTTTCAATTCGCTTGTGGATCTTCTACATGGTCATTTGAGCATGCACACCTTTTGACACCTTTTGACCTTATAATGATGATTGTTCCCCATTGTATGTCACAAGAACAGAACATGATATGATACATCATTGTCCCAAAAAACAGGATGTTATCTATCACTCACCACGCCGGTAAAGGTGGCAGCCTATGTAAATTAACTTCGAAGCGGTAGAGCCAGCCCGCACACCAAAACACGGTAAAAGATACTTCTTTATTACAAAATGGGCAACCTTTTGTTCCGATGTAGATCTTCAGGTAATTTGAGCATGCACACCTGCTGACTTCCTTATAATGATGTTCCCCATTGTAAGTGACCTTCTGTTTTTACAACAATGAAGACACAATTACAAACCAAACATTTAAAAAAGTGTTCTACTTTCTTTTTTAAAACCTAAACCCTCTTCCTCTCTCCCCTCACAAATAATTAGTGAATCTGATATAATTTTAAACAAACCAGATATGTGTACAGCTTTTAACCACCATTTTATTTCGTCTGGACATCTATTTGACCGGTTGGTTGGCTGCCAATACGGCTCCCTCAGGTCATATTCATAACCTGGTCTCTGAGATTCCTATCCCCTATGGTGAAGGCCTCTCATTAAGAACGCTAACACTGAGAGAAGTTCTCAATGCACTTTTAAAAATATGTACCAAGAAATCTAAAGGAGCGGATGATCTCGAACCATATCTCTTGCATCTTAGTGCACATATAATTGCCCCCCCTCTTACCCACATTTTTTTTTAACATTCTCCACCGGAAAAATTCCCCCAATCTGGAAATCAGCACATGTCGTGCCATTGCATAAAGGTGGTGATCCATTTGCTTTAAATAATCATCGCCCAATATCTATTCTATGTTGCCTAGCCAAGGTCCTCGAATCCCTGGTTAGCTCTCAATTGCGGTCATTTTTGGATACACACAATATACTGCAACCCCAACAGTCCGGTTTTAGACCAGGTCATAGTACCATATCAGCCACAACTCTTGTCATAAATAACATAGTAAGTGGCCTGGACAAGCACCGTCACTGTGCAGCCATGTTTATTGATTTATCAAAGGCATTCGACACGGTAGACCACTCAATTTTAATACAAATACTTTCTCTAATTAGTTTGAATGCACTCTCAATCCGCTGGTTCTCAAACTACTGTACCTCTCAGGGAGAACACAGAGAGTTGTCGCTGATGGTTCCAGTTCAACTTATCTGGTAACCGACAAAGGTGTCCCCCAAGGATCCATACTGGGCCCTCTTTTATTCTCCATATACATAAATAATATGATTATTCCCACTTCGCAATGCGACGTCCATTACTATGCGGATGACACAATTCTGTACAGTATTGCCCCCACAACCGACCTAGCCATCGCTAACCTCCAGTCCGCTTTTAACAGGTTCCAATTGGCTCTAGTAAATCTCAAGCTGGTCTTAAATTCTGAAAAGACTAAATGTATTCTGTTTACACGAGCTTTAAATGCAAATGCCTCTTTAGGCATACATACTCTTGACGGTGAACAAATTGAATTTGTTACATCATACAAATACCTCGGCATCTGGTTAGACGTGAAACTTACTTATAAGATTCATGTTGAACAGCTAATAAGAAAGCTAAGGGGAAAAATTGCTTTCCTATATAGAAATAAGGCTTGCTTCTCCCTCTCTAACAGAAGGATGATTGTTCAAGCCGTAGTTATGTCTGTGTTTGACTATGGAGATGTGCTGTACATGCATACCTCAATATCCATACTAAAACCTCTCGATACAGTGTACCATAGTGCATTACGCTTCATCACCGGCGATGGTTTTTATACTCATCACTGTACTCTATATGAAAACCTAGGTTGGTCTTCTCTCACCACTCGTAGAGAACAACATTGTGTTTTATTTGTTTATAAGGCCCTGTGTGGCAAGCTCCCATTGTATTTAACTTCTTTTTTAAACACCAACCCTTCGGGATATCGCACACGCTCACAAGCTTACGTTTCTCTTAAAATTCCTCGAATGAATAGTGAACAAGGAAAATTATTATTATTATTATTATTATTATTATTATTATATCATCATTATTATTTGCATAATTATTATTCGCATAGCCTAATTTGATGTTGTTTTAGTTTTTTATTAATACATATATTTTGTTACTCATATTCAGAACACATTGTTTATGACGATGGCTATGTTGTTTATGAAAAAATTTTTGTGTTGTAATGGATTCTTTTTTATTTATTTGTAGGAATGGCTTTTTCATGGATAAACACTAGATGGCGTGGACGATCTGCATTGTAGATCTATCCCTTCAGCTGCTGCTAGAGGTGCCAAGGATGACTTCCAGTAAAAACAAACATTTGAAACTGAAGGGAAATTTAAATTAGGGGGTTCGTTTTAGAACGGAAGGCATGTCGATACAGTTTCTGTCACCTTTATTTGACAGTGTAGTCCTGTTATAAGTTAATCATCTCACAGGACTTAGTAGGATATGACAAACGTACAGCTCTTCCTGGTCACACGTCAATGACGTCATATGCCATGGCTTGGGAAAACCTGTCATCACACAGCCAGAACAGGCACACCATTTTTTATTAGTGCAGCATTCATCTGATTTATTAATATATGAAACATACTGTAAATGTCAAGGCCTGTCGTTAATGATTCCACGATTTGGTTTTTGGTGTCGCTATAAAAGATCCAATGTGCTCAGTCAGCAGTGATCCAACCATGGATAAAACGTAGCATATTATATAAAATACAAGACCACCGTATGTGGTCACATACAGTATGTAATGCACCCAATAACAACGACCTTGACCCTTGACATGACCTCAGGAGTACAATGTTGTTGAAGTCATCTTGGTGGTGAACCACTGTATGAAGTTTTATACAAATCGGACCCCAATGACAAGAATAGTAATCCTTGGCCTTTGACCTTGTGCAAAGAATGCTTAACCACCTTAACCCTGGTGTCCATATTTTGGGCAATCTTTCAAAAATGGGTAAAAGTTTCCCAAAATGGTAAAAATGTCCAATAGAAAAATAAAATAAAAAAATAAAAAAATAGCAAGAATCACCTCAGACTGCAGAAACATAAAACCCCTGAAGTTACATTCAAATCGGAACCCCAAAATTAAGGCACCATATCCATGACAAGAAAAATGTCAACAGACAGATGGACTGATGAAGGGTATACAGTGCCATAATACGACCATTCAGTGACAGGCGTATAATAAGTGAAAGAAAATCTTTGGTGTGCCTGGTGTGCTGCTGTCCCAAGCAATCAGAGTAACTAGTGATACTGCTTTCATGGCTAGCTGCTGAGTGTCTTTTATTTCTGGGGTCCAGATTTGCCTCGTTCACCACTTTACAGAGCTGTATTTCAATTTTGACCACTTGTTTGACTGGTGGGGGGAAATCAAGTCTATCTGATTATGATGTCACTTTTCCAAGCCTATCATGGCCAATTAGTGTACAACACAGGGATGCATGGACACAGAGACGGCCACGAGAACACAGATACCCGCTTGTGCACACAAATGCACGCGCGCACACACACACGCACACCCGCACACGCACACACACACACACACACACACACACACACACACACACACACACACACACACACACACACACACACACACACACACACACACACACACACACACCATAATTAAGAAATAAGCTTACATAAACAGAGTAATACAATATCTTAAAACCCATTTGGAGGGAGCATTGAAATAAACTCTTCGCTTATTGCATTTGTCAGCTCTCTCAAACTGATTGGTCTGTCTGTCTCTCTCTCTCTTTCAGACATAGCCCCCCCCCCCACCCCCCCACCCCACCAGACTGATGAAATATAGTGCACAGGAAGATGAGTGAAATCTTGCCTGCTCTGAACACATGGATTGCCGCTGGAGGAGAGGTCTGGAAGGAGGTGTGTAGACAGGGGAGAGGAGAGGAAAAGAGAAAAGAGAGTCAGGTAATAATGGTGACCTTCTTGGAACAGACCCCTGGACCAGGCAGGTTTCACCAAGGTCCTCTCTTTCCCTCTCAGAGTCTGGGGGTGTAGAATAACACAGCGTTTGGCCCCGTGTCTCGTTCGCATGACAGATTGACAGATATGCTATTTCTTTCTTTTTCTCTCAGACGAGGTCAATCTCCTGTGTCCCTTTTTTCTCTTATTGAGACAGTAGGAAGTATGAAAAGCGATACAGAGTAGGGGAGACATCGGAGGGGAAGTTCTGGGGGGATTCAATCTTAAACCAGCTGTAGTAGTGCACTTTTGGCTCCAGTGAGGGCACTGGTCCCCTGTTCCATCTGAGCTGCTGGCAGCAGATGTGATCTGTGAGGGATTTTCTTGCATTCAGTGGAGAAACTGTTTATTTATATCAGGCCCAATGCTTGGGATCAACGTTTTGGAGACAAGTATTTCCCATCTATGGAAAACATTTACCCACGACTCAAGCTGTGGTTAACAGCGATTACAGTGATTGTGATACATGTAAATATATTGTAGATGTGTTAGTGAGGCAAGCTGGCCCAGCAATATGCTGTATATTATGTATATGTAACTGTCAAACACACACGAAAAGCATATTTCTCAAGTACGCGCATCAAACGCATATCGAAGACCTCCGATTGCAAAGGGCGGAGATGTGAAGTTAAAAGTAATTTTGTTCAAGGGGAAATTTGTCATTCTGTGTTTGTATGAGCTGACGCATACATAACTTGGCCGCGTTTTGGAAAATGTGCTAACAATGCGACATTGTCCGCAGCAACAGGGCCCAGGGTCGCGTAAATGCGCTCATCGGTTTGTGTTTGTGTATCTGTCCGGGGCCAAGGAATGCAGATTTATGAGCGCGTGCGGCCCGTGCAGATGTGAAGCCGGACAGCAAGTGTTTTGGCATCTCCCCCCAGTGTGTGAGTTCCCCTCTGAGGACCCTCCAACTCACACACACACACACACACACACACACACACACACACACACACACACACACACACACACACACACACACACACACACACACACACACACACACACACACACACACACACACACACACACACACACACACACACACACACACACACACACACCACCGCTCTCACCCCACCCCTTCAAGCCCATCCAGGCCCTCTGTCTTACCCCCCACCCCTCCCAACAGCAGCAGAAGCAACAGCAGCAGCAGCAG
The DNA here is from genome assembly GCF_963280865.1 of Gymnoscopelus braueri. Taxonomy (NCBI): domain Eukaryota; kingdom Metazoa; phylum Chordata; class Actinopteri; order Myctophiformes; family Myctophidae; genus Gymnoscopelus; species Gymnoscopelus braueri. Next base: position 29,226,240 of record NC_137617.1, on the reverse strand, counting down.
CATCCCTGCTGGGCCTGGCCTGTTTATCTCTTCCGAAGCGGCCATGATTAATGAGGCCCTGAACACATCCTCTCCTTTCCCTTGGACCCGGGGAGCCCCACAGCTGAGTAAACAGGCCCAGCCAAGCCCCAGCACACTATTCCACCCCGATGGCCCAATCCTGGGCCAGAGGTATGGCGCTATTTGGGAACCCCAACCTCCCCCTCTGCTGCAGGTACAGGGGACGCAAGATAGCAAAATCAGTCACAACCTTGGTGCTGGGAACTCAAAATGTTTGAATTTTGTAATCAATAAAATACAAGGGATAAATGATAAAGAAAAAGAAAAGGGAAATAATCACACTTATTGTATGTCAAGTTGAATAATACATATATTTTTTCATTAAGTCCAGTTTTGATTACCTCCAATGTCCCGCAGGGACGTTCATTCAGCTCCTCATTTAGAGCACATAACTGGTCCTCACACTGCACAAATTAGCACCCTCACGGTCAACAAGCCCCAGAGAGGCTACACTCAGCCTGGGCAGAAGCAGCAGATCACTGCTGCCATTGAAAAGTAAAATGCTCTTTTTATAGAATAAAAAAATAAACACTTTTGACTATGTATAATGTATAATGTAATTGGCTCATAGGCTTTAGTAGTACTGTTGCAAACTGTAAAGCTTTTTTGGCCGCCTAAAACAATACATCACTTATATTTGGTTTACTAAACATTACATTATGTATTCGTATTTTTGCATTTATGAGCAGGGAAAGTGAATCATCAGTTCAGTACAAGTATGAGTCATGTGTAACTGGAATGACCAGGGGTTTTGGTTCAGCACACTTGTACAGTATGTACAAGTGTGTCATTGTACTGTGACCTTAATTAAACTAAAAGCAATGTCATTTTGAATATTGTCTCATTTAGACTGGCAGTATGATTACAATTAATTACCCCTATCCAGAATGATCAGTTTTCACACATAAAATTCTTCCAAAACATGCGTTGAAATAAACCATTGGAAATTTTGTCAGGCATGAAAAGAGTCTGCCTATTTGCAGATAAATCCAAAATGACTAATGGCAGATTCTTCCAGAGCTTTTCTGTTGGCAGCTGGTTTCGTGATTGATCTGTTGATCCCCATGCCCTGACAGGCTGGCTAATCAAAATAGATACCTAGACGAAAAAAGGCATTACTTGCGGGGAGAAAACAACTTAATTGCCAATAGCATATGGAATTTAAAATGGCTTTCTTCGGACGTAGTTGCTACCAGAAGTGCCGCTAATTTGTTGAACACAAAATACTTTCCACAGTCTCAAGACCATGTGTCAAATGTAGCCACGTTCAAAAAACACATTTAATAGGGTTTTTTGGTGTGCCTAGATGCATTTGTTTACACTGGTGTCCAGCAGAGCTACTAGTTTATTTGTTTAGGTCAGACGTTGGGTGCCAAAAGTTTGTTTCTCATGCCAGGCCATGGTGTCTTGTGCTCCACACTCGGTAGGGGAGCTATCACAGCCAGCAACTCTTTGCCAGGTTTAATGGCCCTCACTCCCACTGGCCCCTGCTTTTTCACAGTTGATGCAACTTCACTTTAGGGGCCATTTGTTCATAGGCATTTCCTCATTTGTGTTTGTTTGTCTTTCAAAGTGTTGAGCTTGACACCCCACCTCCAGCAACCAGGAGTAGGATACTTGTGTATCATCAGTGTCTTTTTGAACTACCCTTAAACCCTATACTTCGTTGACCGGTGTCCTCCAGGGGCTTATACTTGGCCCCCTCCTGTTTTCCCTCTTCACCAAATCTATTTGCCTAAAATAGCTGATCTACAAGCTCACAATGCGTCACAATGCAATGCATTGTGAGCTTGTAGATCGTCTATTTGATCGGCTTGTAATGTTTGCCTATTATGACATGCCCAGAAAAGGGAATCGATAGGGTTCATATAGTTAAAATCTTTTATGTGAATGCACACTGTGGCAAATCTCATGTCTATAATAAAGAGATGGTGTGTATGTGTATGACTCAATCATTTGCTTTACTCAAATGTCTCATTAATTCAGCCTTTGGCATGTGTGGTAAAGGAATATTTCTATGGAAGGAGAGTTAGTATTACTATTGAGGCAACAGAGCATACTGTATGTGTAAATTGAAACAAAGAGTAGGCTTTCGCAGAAGTACACTCTCTCCATGACATGTTAATATGATATAATATTAGTCTCTCAAGCCAGCCTATCTCTTCCACAATCTTAGAAAGCTCCAGAGACAGTCTGTAATTCTGTAATTCCACCCAGTAAAAGTTGAGAAGAGGAAGCTGTCATCATCCAAGGTTTTCTCTCTCTCTCTTCTTTCTTTTTCTTTTTTTTTTACAAATCCCACATAGATACAGGCACAAAATTCACACACACATTACTCACATATGTATTTCATTGGCAGAAGAATGTGGCATTTCAGTTGCATGGTCCTTCCTCGTCATCACCAGCATCATTTAGCCACTGCCACTGTCTGACTTGTGTTCCCGCTTAACCGTTAAAAGCGCGTCTCTTCACACGATGCCTCGTAGATTCTTCAAAAACATCTTGGAGCAATGAGAGGTGGACGTGTACCCGTCTATTCTCATCCAGCTGCGTGGGCGTTCGGCGATGTGTGTGTGTGTGTGTGTGCACGTGCGTGCATGCCTGCTTGCTAGTGTTTACATCCTTACAAGTGTACGGGAATCCCCTCGTGGCCCTTGGCATGGTGCCGTTTGAGGGAACCCATGATAAGAGAAATGTGTGTGTGTGTGTGTGTGTGTGTGTGTGTGTGTGTGTGTGTGTGTGTGTGTGTGTGTGTGTGTGTGTGTGTGTGTGTGTGTGTGTGTGTGTGTGTGTGTGTGTGTGTGTGTGTGTGTGTGTGTGTGTGTGTGTGTGTGTGTGTGTGTGTGTGTGTGTGTGTTTTGTACATGTACGCGTGTAATGGATATGGTGGTCCCCGCCGGCACCAGGCCCTTCTTCCCAGGACCAACCGACTTCCCTGGCTGACTGGGGAGTGGGCGCCTCTCCTGTCTGTCTACCCATGTGTCTCTGGGCTCTGCCTGGATAGGTGTGGGATGAAGGATGGGGAGCCAGGCAGATGTGCAGCCATTAACTGGTGACATGGGTGAGAGCTGGGAGCTCTGGGAGCCAGGAGGAGGGAAATCTGTCGGCAGGAAAAGCCATGGATGAAAGTGTGTGTGATAAAACTGTACAGTGAAATCCTGAGTATTAATTTAACAAATGGACCTGTAAATAAAAACCCAGTATTTTACGGTGTGCCTGATGAGGACAAAACAACAAAGGATGCCATTTTTAGTAAAAAAGTAAAAAAAGAATCTTACACTCTGCAGGTTCGTATAGTTTCCACATCTAAGGCAGCCCATCATTACATTAAATAAGAAAATTTACTAAGCTGAAGTATTCTGAAGTTTCCTGTACTGTTTTAGACATACCCTACAGAATAGAGCACTATAATACTTGTATTCTGTTCTGAGGTCTTCTCAGCCAGGGCTTTTGACTTGCTTTTGATGCTTGCCATGTCTCCTTTCCTAAGGTGCCTGGTAGAAACCCAAACCACCAGAAAGCAATTCCATCTCAACTGGAATTCATTTAAAAAATAACGTTGACAATAAAATCAACTGTAGACGATTTCACATTTGAATTGTTCAGAATAAACTGATGTATTTTTCTTTTAGAAAGAGTGAGGAATTGTTCTTGGATGGATAAAAGGCTCAATTCCTCAATTCAAAATGACAATATTGCTTGTTTTGTTTTGATTCAGAAAATGAAGTTTTCCTCAGGGGTGGCACTCATTCTTTACTCAAATAGAAGTGCAGATACTGTACTTGTGTAAAAAAAAAAGACTGGTAAAAGTAGAAATATTGATTTAACTTCTTTACTCGTATTATATAAAGTATTTAAGTAAAAAGTAACCCTCTGCCAATTCTACTGGCAGTGCAAAGTTAACTGAACCTCACAATTTAAAGACAATTCAACTTAAACCATTCTAACTTAAGAAAATAACATACTGAATCAACTTCAAACATTTATCTTAAATAAGTCTATCGTGCATGATACTGTATGCAACAATGGAATCGTGGGATTTTCTTTTCAACGTGTTATTGTCCCATCCATTTAGATTAAAATTGTTCTTGATGTTGAAGGAACGCCGATGCAAAATATAAAAAATAATCAATAAATCCCATCAAATGCATTAAAGCTAAAGTAACAAGACCGTTATGAAAATGTAAGGAACAGAATGTATAGACATTGGTGTTGTCAGAAAAATAAATGTTCACGTAAAGTACATGACAACTCTACTTACTGTAAGTATACAGTAACTTACAAAGTATTTGTACTCCGTTACATCCCACCTCTGTTTTTTCTGCATGTGTACTAAAAGCACTGCCATGATCTGCCAATGCAGTGTTTGTTGATGTGCAACCCAGGTGGCACAGAGAAGCAGATGGGATGAGGTTACATGTGAGTGTCCATTGAACAGAGTGACTCTTCAATGTGGGAGAAGATGAAAATGGTGTGCGATGGTGTATTTGGTGTGTGTCTGTGTGTGTGTGTGTGTGTATACGTGCGTGTATGTGAGGGGTTTGTGCGTGTGTGTGTGTGTGTGTGTGTGTATACGTGCGTGTAGGGGTTTGTGTGTGTGTGTGTGTGTGTGTGTGTGTGTGTGTGTGTGTGTGTGTGTGTGTGTGTGTGTGTGTGTGTGTGTGTGTGTGTGTGTGTTAATCATAGACATGTGTGCTTCATGTTTGTCTGAGCGCGCTTCCACGGAATTGTGCATGCACATGCATGCAATTGTGCGTCATCGCGTGTGCATCTCAGTGTGAGTGTGCGCGCTTATTTGTCTGCGTGTGGTTGTTTGTGTGCATGCATTAGTGTCTGGCAGCCTGCCGGGGCATTGTTCTGTGCGTGGGCAGGTACATGTGAGGTCCCCCTGATCATGACCTGTCTGTCTGTGGGCTGGCCCCCAAGGGCCCGGGACAGCTCATTGGAAAAGAGCTCTGACGCTCTTCCTCCTTGTCTTTCATTCTCTCTGTCTGTCTGTCACTCTCTCTCTCTCTCTCTCTCTCTCTCTCTCTCTCTCTCTCTCTCTCTCTCTCTCTCCCTCAAGCCAGGAGAACACAAACAGAGGTGCTGCCTGCGTGAGGCACAAATCCCCACTTCCTCTGAAACTTCCAGGGCCGCTTTTTTCCTGTCCAAATTCCACAGCCATTAAACTTTCCTGGCAAGCGTTCAGAAAACAACCCAGAAAAAGAGAGGGAGGGGTTGAGGGGGGTCCCTCCTCTCCTCTCCTCTCCTCTCCTCTCCTCTCCTCTCCTCTCCTCTCCTCTCCTCTCCTCTCCTCTCCTCTCCTCTCCTCTCCTCTCCTCTCCTCTCCTCTCCTCTCCTCTCCTCTCCTCATATCACGGACCTGTGGTCCTGCTGACTCTCTTAAATAAAGATCTGACCTCATACTTGTTTTCGCTGCTGATCGGGTTTCCTCCAAAGTGTCTACTAGTTTTCGCAAAGGGTCAAGATGAGGTGCCGGGGCGACAGCATGCAAATCCCCTCCACCCGGCGCTGCCCGTCCCCCGCCAACCCCCCCCCCGTCTCCAGACACGCATGTTTCCGTTGGCTAACAGAGCTATGGGATGATATAAACCATGGTCGGGATTAGTCTAAGGTAAATATTCAATCAGAGGCTCTGATTTCTTGACTCGTTCCACCACTGGTGCTCTGGACCACCAGTGGTTAGTTGTACAGCACAAACAATAATGGCCGCCCAGCTAGCTGGGAGCACTGAGGGAACAGAGGGGGTGCTACTGTGCTGGAGAACTTCTCACCTCTCGCTCCTTGTTGATTGTGTCTGAGCAAAAAAAGAAACGGAGATTAGGCCGCTTTATGGCAATTTTCACTGCCAGAACTGCTCATTTGTCTTAATTGGAGAGAATGAACAGAAACCAACGTTATGGCCCGAGCACGAGAACATAAGCACATAAAAATAATTTAACGCTAGCAATTTGTTTACCCGCAGTCTCCTTCAAGTTTTACAACTACAAACCGTACGCCATGGGAGAATGAAGTCTTTACGATCAAGCTTGTCTTATGAGGAGAGGGCGGCTTAGGGCAGAGATGGCTTACACTCGTTCCACAGCCTTAACCCCCCTCTCGTGCCCACTCTAAAACCGAACTTTTAATGTGCATTTGGTGTTGAGCCCTCACCCCTCAGACTTTCCCTCTGTCACCTTCCCAAAGCTTTATCTTTTTAACTATCCCAAATCCCTGGGGATTTAGTGGCCAAACCAGCTGCTTGGACTTGTAAAAAAACAAACAAAGCAGGAGTCGGGTCAGAAAGGAGAGACTGAGAAGCGAGACAGGGAGAGAGAGAGATTGACTTTGAGAGAGAGAGAGAGAGAGAGAGACACGCATCAGGGTCTGCAGTGAGATACGGGGCCCTGACCTCACCAGACTAAATGAGAACAATCTGGAACCGCCCGCGTGAGCGCACCAACCCAGAGACGAGAGGAGAGAGTGAGAGAACGAGAGCTGCGGAGCGTGGGAGGCAAGAAGAGGAGGAGGAGGAGGCGGCGGAGGACAGGGAATTAACAGCGCTCGTCAAACAGGAGGAGAATTGACAGGAGGAGGAGAAGAAAGGCTCTGACACCTGCGGCGGAAGCCCCCAGCGTGCCGTTCGGGGGGGGGAGGAGTAAAGGGTTGAGCTGGCTGCGGCTCTGCAGGGCTGAGTCCAAACCAGGCCACGCTGGGCCCTGCGCCGCTGTGAAGGGCCGCTCTGTAATAACTCAGGGGCCGGGGGGGGCTGAAAGGCGATAGCCTGGCAGGAATTGGTTTACAGCCAAGGCGACCGACACTCCTGGACTCACTGAGACCTCGCTCCCCCTTGCCCCTCAGACGGAGGCAAATTTGAGTGTAGTCGGTGTAAGGGTAGACTTCCTGTCAATGGAAATTGCGTGTTCACGTGAGCTTTTTGCGGAGAGTCAGGCAGTGGAAACTGGATGATGGAGGAGCATGGAGTGACGAGGGCTCGCTGCTGTGTTGTGAAAGCTGGTGATGATGATGATGAATGGGCGGGGGAGGTGCGTGTTTTTTGGGGCCAGCGGGTTTCGCCAGGTGTTTTGGCGAAAAGGCGAGGGTGTTGGTCAGGTCCTGTCAAGAGTTCCTGTCCGCTGTGGGCTGGGATTAAGGAATAGGATACAGGTCGATGGTTTCGCACCAGCTGGTACCACGGCACACAGGGCTTATGTCGTTGATGTGCCGTGACTTTCTGATGTGGTGTTAAATGGCCACACTAATCTAAACAGTAGGAAGTATTGGGACCTAAGGAGATTAATTCCAAAACATAATAACTACAACCTGTACATAACTTTCTCTTTGGGAAGGTCTTGTGAGACCGTTTACCCTGATGAAAACCTCTCATATACACACATAGTAAACTTTTCCTCAAAAGCCTTGTTTATGTCGTTCCTGGTTTCTTAAAACACGAGAACGCAGAACCCACAGTGGGTCACAGGATTATAGCTTGTGGCTCCTTCCATGAAAACAGAGGCAATGAATGTCTTACAATCTTAGGACTCAGGAGGGGAGACTTTAATGTCTCATTGGAAGAAACATGCAAGTAATCCTCCTCAGTGGACATGGAAGTTGTGTTTTGTGTGTCTGTGTTGTTTGTGGAATGCAGTGAAAGTCCATATGCCAAAAAACACATCCGTCAAGCCACAAGACTTCTGCCAACGACGCAGTAGCTTAAAAAGCGAACGCCATGGGCCCCGTTTCCCTGTTGCCCAAAAGTTGTGTTGTTGCTGCCAGCCATGACAGAATCCCTGCGTGAATGGCACTGAATGGTGTTTGGAGAGCGGTAGATCAATATTGACCTGTGTGTCCACAGATGGTCTGCCGGTCATGACTCGTGTTGCAGGAGGGAGCGAACCCAAGCCATGCAGGGTAAACAGTCAAACAAACATGGAGGTAGTCCTAGGGTTGTTTTAGTTAGGCTCAGCTAGCCTGCTGACCTGTCACATTAATATGGAGATAAAGATACCATGATGTGGTGACAAATATGAAGTCATCACAGAATCATTTAAGTTAAGTACCTGCTTAAGCCTCATTTAACTGCAGTCTCATCTCATCTCATTTCATCAATCATTTTATTGTCTGATACATTTTTCCTTTACATATCTTATCTGGTATAGAGGGTATGCTTGTGACATCATCATCAAACCCGGAAGTTATGCAGGAATGCCTACTGAGTGTAAAAAAAAATACTTTCTGGCCTTGACAGCCCATGCATCCAAACAGAAAAGTCATATCTGATTGCATTAAACAACATTAAACAATGTTAAACTCACTTTGCATGTTGCTTTGCCACTCGCTTTGCCACTCGATGTGCCATTCACTTTAAGCATGCGCATACCCTCTATTGGTTGAATACAAAAAACGATACATAGTATTTTGTTGGACAAGCAAGCTTAAGTGGGCAATTACATCTGCTTTGTGAGTCAATTCTTAAAGCTGTTCCCACTTAACAGTAAAAACAGGGAAACAGAAAAAATGCTCACATCAGAATCCCCACTGTTACACAATACCTTTACCCTATCGCCCAGGCCAGCACACTCCTATTGCCCAGCGGTGTTTGTCTGTCTCTGCGTGTGTGTGAGGGGAAAGGTGTATTTTCACATTCCCACGGGCCAATCCCCGCCCCCCCCCCCTTCTCTCGTTGCAGCCCCCCTCTCGGAATTGGCGGGTGGTATTGACTCTCACTCTGAGACCATAGGGTGTGGAGGCTAGCAGTAGCACACAATGACCCCCGGAACGATTAACAATGACCACACACACACACACACATATTGTTATGGTTTGGCCCCGTGTTGGGATCTCTCCCCACAGACCCCAACACCCCACCCCTCCGTCTTCTAGACACCCCCACTCCAGTGATGGATTGCTTTCCTCACCCTCTGTGTCTGGCATGCGCTGCGCCCTCACCCCTCACTGTCCGGACCCCCGGGCCAGCCACGGGACCTGCCCTGTTTCCCCCCTCTCCCCGTACTCAAGTCTTTCGCTGAGCAGTCATGCAACACTGCTCGTTAGCCAAGCTAGCTTCTCTCTCCTTTCTTCCTAGCTTTCACCCCTCCCTCCCACCCTCACTGCCGGTGCCGGATTGTGTTGCCTGCTGTTTTTCCGACCCTGGCAGACGAGGAGGACAGATTCGGCTGCTGCTCCCAGATCCGCTTCCAGACAATACAGAGAAATAGAGACCTGATGAGTGTCTTCTGGTTCCTGTGCACGAGGCAGAGACAGGCAGGCTGATGGGACAGGAGGGCAATACAGTAACTGGCTCTCATCTTGCTCTCTGTCCCACACACGCACACGCACGCACGCACGCACGCACGCACGCACGCACGCACGCACGCACGCACGCACGCACGCACACACACACACACACACACACACACACACACACACACACACACACACACACACACACACACACACTAACCTTCTGTGTCCAATATTCACTTCTGTGACTATGGGACAAAAGGATCAATCATAATCTTTTTGAACGGGGGACTGGGGACCCCCCCACGCTGACAAGCACTTGCAATTGTAAGAGTTGAGGCATTATATTTTGGTCTAAAATATAAATGTTAGTCTGGTGTCACCTGTTACAAATTGGGTGGTTCCAAGATGGCTCCATCTCTCTCTCCTATATTGGAATGCTGGTGGCTTTCAGACACTCAATTTGGGTTTGTTTGTGTTTAGCCGTGGTTCCCAATTGGTTAACACCTACAGGTTCATAGTAACAGCGGCTTACGCTGAGTTATCTTTAATTAATTATTTGTTTTCTTAAGCTGTTACAGAGTGGACATCCCTTCTTTGTTATACTCCTGAACAAGCCGGGCATAAGAAGTTGGGGCTCGTCCAATTTTGAACCAAAAAAAATTGGATAGAGTATGGGTCATTGTGTTGGGAGGCCCACAGTGACAGTGTCCATTGTGTTTAAATGTACAATCCGGATTTATTTTAATGAATAAAACGCATAACCAATCTGTATGGTTGAGTATGTTAATACAATATAGCACATATGCAGTGGTTGGAGGTGGCCTGCCTACTCTTCCATTGAGAAACGTCAACCCTGGTGTAGGACATGACACGTTAACAATGTCAATAAAGTTATTTGAAGCAGACGGCACACTGGGTTGGTCATCATAAGTCTTACGTAATGTAGCTTTAAGCAGGTAGGGTTTGGGATAGATTAATTCTCTACTGTGTTGCATATAATCTCTCAAGACAGATTTTCCAAAGCAATTTTTACCGAATGGGTTCCCAGATTGAACTGCATATAACCTGTGTATCCATGGAGAACGGTGAGTGTGTGCTATGCAGTATGCGGCTGTGAGGATGATGGTAGGGTAGCTGTACCATTTGTCACCATGGCGCAGCCGGAGTCAGCCGCCTCAGGGACATGACCGCTCCGTCTGTGCTATTCTATAGTGTGCCATTATATAGTTCTTATGTTGTTTATACTGGATTTCTTAAACCCTTAGGCATAGGCAGTGATTATATATGACCATACCGCACTTTTGGATACAGATTTATACCAGACTCACCAGGTTTCTGAACTTCCTGAACTCCTTGTCTCCGAAGACTCTAAACCAACATTTCACTGCTTTTACTTGTAAGAGTAATTGACAAATAAATCCCTCTTGATTATTTTCATCAAGAGGTTGTTTGGCTGGTGAATTCATTTCCCCCAGATAGTAGCAGCATTTCACAAGGACAATTTACTGATTTGTTTGTTTGCAGGGTTGTTTGTTATTTTTGTGTGTTGTCCATGCGGTAACCATGCGGTTAGTATAGCATTTGCCTCAGGAGCACCCTAAAGTATTGGCTGTGTCTTGCAATGTAAATGTAAATTATTTTCTCCATCAACTGTATATTTCCTGTGCCACTCAAAAAGATCTTACTGTACCTGTACACAAGTGCTTTTCGATCGCAAACCTGAAACCTGTCGATTTGAGACATGGATAAAGCATTAAATGGACTGATCTCTATGGTCTTTTTTGTTTTTGGATGTGCTTATTGCTTAATGCATTTAACTCTGGCTGTGTAGTCAATCTGGCAATGCTAAACAATAAACATGGATACTGAGCATACAGTAGTAATACTTTGGTCTGAGTTTCTAAAAAAGAAAGACTCATAGTACTAACCCAGTTTGCAGAGGCAGATTTAGTTGATTTGGCAGGATATTTGGAATGGCCCAAAAACTGAAAAGGTGCCAAGAAAGGCTATGCTAAGATACATTGTTAAGGGGCCAGCTGTATCTGCCAAGCTTCTGGAGGTAGTTCAGGCTCCAGTGGCTCCAATAGTTCCAGTCCAGAGCTGTTTGGTGGAACTCTGTCATTTGAACAGTATTATGCAACTAGAGAAGGAGAGATTAGAGTTTGAAAATGAGGGTTGACGTAGCATTGGAAAGGGAGAGAATAAAAGTAGAGCAAATGAAATTGGAACTGATAAGAGAGAAAATCACATGAGTCATTGATGATGGCCATTGGTATTAGTGAATCTACAGGTGTGTGTATACTGGTTTTGATATCGCTGAAAGCTTGCATCTTCTGTCTAAATTTGAAGAAAAAGACCCGTACACAGTTTTTGCATTGTTTGAGTGTGTGGTAGAGGTTAAACTTTGATGTTGCAGCGTGCTTTCACAGACACGGCCCAGAGGAGCATCTGCAGCTGCAGTTCTGGCTGTTGAATATGTTTTAACACATGCTAGTGTGGCTCAGTATTTGTTAAGTCCACAGAGAAGGACAGCAGAGGGAGAATTTCAGGTTAAGGATTAGTAATTTGGTGACTTCAGGGGTCACCCATGAGCCCACACACCTCGCTGTGAGGCACGTTTCAAGCCAGAAATCAGCTGATTCCAGTGTACAGTATGTTAAGTCAGCAGGCCTAGTGTCCTCTGCGCACAGTATTAGTATGTCTGAGTATGATGTTGTTTTGTTGAAGATGTTTTTTTCTCCTTCCCTACCTCTGTCACACAGGTTGAAGAGCGCATCGCTGCATGCCTGGCTGACATCCCACAACGGGAGAAGGATTGCTCAAAAAGGTTAATGCGGTCACCAAACCTGACTGTTATCCAATGCCTCGAATGGAGGACTGCATTGATCAGGTGGGAAGTGAAAGGTCATTGGCAGGTAACAGCAAAAGCCAAGAAAATTCCATCTTTCATCACATGATGGGGGTCGATTTCCTATTCTGTCATGCCTTTTGGTCTGAGAAACCCTCCAGCAGCATTTCAGCGCCTGATGAACAGGGTGTTAGCTGGTCTGACAGGGTGTACAGCCTTTTTGATGATGTGGTGTTCAGTGACACATGGGAAGCTCATGTTCCACATTTGAATGCAGTATTATACCTGCTTTATACTTGGTTGAGTGCCTTGTCATGCACCGTAAATAGCAGATCTACAAGCTCACAAGGCGTTGTGCTGTCATTATGGGTAAACATTTTGAAAAGATGTTCAAGAAAATCTCAAACATTTTCTGAATAATGTCAAAGACTAAGAATTAGTAGCTCACAACGAGTTGTGACACGTTGAGCTTTATGCTAAGGCTTAAAAGGTTAACCTTCAACCTAGAAAGAAGTAAGTTTGCTAAAGTGACGGAGACCTACAGTATCTTGGTATGGTAGTAGGCAAGGGTGAAGTCCAGTGCAGCCTAAAAGTCCATTTATGCTTTGTGTAACAAAGTTACAATGTTGTCCCACAACATAAGTGACATCAAAACAGCAAAAATGTGTCGCGGAGGACCTTCACAGAGGCTGTTGTGTACCTCGACGGAGATGCACGACATAACATTCACTTCCCCTAAATGGGCGTGTCCGAGGTACCCCCATAAATAAGCGAGTTGTGGTCTGGCATGGCCAGCAGCTGTGCCCAGCAGGAGAGCTCACAGGCAGAGAGGACACTCAATGCTCGTCTCTGGCAGATTGTCTGTAAACGATTTATACATTTTAGGTATGAAATAGTCCATGCAGTTGCTCAATCTTGACTAAAGGTGGTGTAGGTGAAATCTTTGGTTAAAACAACAAAAAAAAGTAAAAAGAAAAAAAAAGTGAAAGCTCTAGATTCTGATAGTAATCACTGCTAGAGTGTTAGTTCAGTAACAGAGATCTCCCCGTCCCTCCAGCTCTTTATTAAACAGATATTAGATGTTCAGGTGGGTTGTCATTTTCATCCAATCAGATAAGATAACCCATTTATAATGTTCCAGTTCCAATTTTATCTGCTCATTTCATCACTTCCAATTTCCCTTGTTCATCCTGGGGGAGACTCCTGTTATTGAACAAACAATCTATAGCAATTATTGAATATAGATCTATTTAACAATTATTTTAACAAAAAAAGGATTTGGTACTTTCCATACAGTAGTCCATCTAGTGTGTACGCCTAGTCTATGCCTATTTCAGACCACAATGCGCTTCTGATTCTGCCACAGCAAAAAAAGTTTTTCTAAACTTTACCACTCCACATTTTGCTGGCTCCATCTCCTGCTGCAGTGGTGAAAGTGGCGGTCGCTCCTCGCCATACACAACGCATTGAACCTTGATGTTTTCTCAGAAAGTGGAATACCACTGCTGGTGTGAATGCAGCATTAGTGGGTTATTACAGCATTTTTTTACCACAATTTTCTTATGGACACTGAACACGCACACACGGGTGCACACACACGCAGACACGCACGCACGCACGCACGCACGCACGCACGCACGCACGCACGCACGCACGCACGCACGCACGCACGCACGCACGCACATACATACTGTATGCATACATATGCATACATATGCATACACACATATGCATACACACATGCACAAAAACCCAGAGTGAATGAATCCATGCCCGGGAGAGGCCAGCATGCAGACTCATTTTCTGGGTAAAAAACAGCAATAATCCGGTGGACGTTTGCCAGCTTGCTAACGTACACCGTGCCAACCCGCTAACACACTGCCCACATGGGCCCAGGGCACAGTGTCTCAGTTTCAGGGAGGCGGAGGTGTTGCAAGAAGCCAGATCGCTGTCCTGCTAGATGTGTGAGAGGCCTGCAGCTGGAGAGCGGCTGCTCACTGGGACATAATCTTCTGGGCTTCGACTGGAATCTTGACTCACATCACATCACACGCACGCACACACGCACACACACGCGCACACACACACACACACACACACACACACACACACACACACACACACACACACACACACACACACGTATATGAGATTACTCTAAAAGGAAGTTTCTCTGTGTGCACAAGCTTAGGATAGATGAGAAGAGCATATAGAGCACATAACATTTATCTCCCTCTGTGGGTGCATACGTTTGTGTGTGCGTGTGTGTGTGTGTGTGTGTGTGTGTGTGTGTGTGTGTGTGTGTGTGTGTGTGTGTGTGTGTGTGTGTGTGTGTGTGTGTGCGTGTGCGTGCGTGTGCGTGCGTGTGTATATGTGTGTGTTTACACATGCATCTCCCTCTGTGGATGTCCGTTTGTGTGCGTGCGTGTGCGTGTGTGTATGGGTGTGTGTGTGTGTGTGTGTGCCGGTGAGCTGAGATGAGCACCGAGAATGGCGGATGCGAGGTGTGGGCGGGTGCGAACGATGGTGACATCATCACCGCCCGCCGTCCCCGCGTTCTCTCCCAGCGTCCCCGACGCTGACAGGTCCTCCATTGTTCCTGGCGTGCGTGGGCCCCCCCGAGGCATCCCATGTGTTAGAAATCATCCGCCCACGTGCTGCTGCAGACAGGGGCCCACGACTGTGAAACTGTATACTGGGAGCCTGTGGGCCGCAGGACGGGGCCCTGATGAAAGACAGTGCGACTGTGGGGAGAATAACACAGGCCAGACTCTGAGACACTAGACACACACACACAGACGCGTGCACACACACACACACACACACACACACACACACACACACACACACACACACACACACACACACACACACACACACACACACACACACACACACACACACACACACACACACACACACATACGTTTGTATTACTATACCTATGAGGACATCAACATTTTTGAAGAACTTTGATATTATGAATGCCATTTAAAATAAATGTTTTAAATGTACGATTTTTTTACCCTAACCCTGATGCCAAAAGTAGCCTACTATTTTGGGTGCACAACACTGTCACGCAATTAAGTATAAATCAGGCATAACTCCAACCGTAACTCCTAAACCGAACCTCTAAATACCTAATCCTGACTCCGAGCCCAACCTGAATCTTTTCCAAATTGTAAGCCTAACTCTAAAAAATATATATTTCTTAACCATAAAACAACAATTTCTCTTGTGGGGGACCAGGAAAATCTCCCCCACAATGTCTGTTTCTCAACTTCTACTATACTTGTGGGGACATTTGGCACTCACAGGTAATACAAGTACACACACACACACACACACACACACGCACGCACACACGCACACGCACACACACACACACACACACACACACACACACACACACACACACACACACACACACACACACACACTGTCACGCCACAAGCTCTTAGTGCCCAGACTCCGTCTGTGGGGTTGATGTGAGTTGGAGTGTGGGAGGGGAGGTGAGTGCTGGCTGGCTGGCTGGCTGGGTAGATAGATGGATAGATGTGATGCTGGTGGAGGATGGATGGATGGGGACTGGAGGATACTTCTGCTTCTGCTCAAAATACTTTTGGATGGAAGACTTTTTTTACTGGCACGGGTGAATGCAGTCACACTCCCACCGATCATTAAAACAGAATGGGGGGGGGGGGGGGCACTAAGATTGTATTAGAGTTGCTCTCATTGTGGGATTGCATCAACATTTGTTGAAATCATCTGCAGACTGGGGTCAAATAAGTAGTTACAAATTAGTTTTTGTTTTGTTTGTTATAATCTGCTCCGGTGCCAGATGATTATGTAGGGGTCACATGAGGTTCAGCCAGGGGACCAAGTATAGAGCCCTGGGGGACCCTGGTCAACCAGGATTTAATTTCAAATTTGAAAAGTCAAATATACTTTTCATGTGACTGACGCCTTATACTTAACACCATGTCTTCTCCTAATGTGGCAGTCCCCACCCATCTGGTATTACACGAAGAAAGATCATCAGTTAAAAAGGAAAGACTAAAGAACAAATGGATATTTTCATATCCTTCAGATTCCTCAAGAATGAATGAATGAAAAGTTTATTTAAGAGGTAGACTTGTACACTCCACATCCACAACGATGCCAGTCAATGAGAAAATGTACAGAAGAAGGTGAAGTAACTTTAGGATGTTGTCGTGCAGTCATGCGTGCAACCTGTTTCCTCTCATCCAAAGTGTTCATGGCTGAACTGTTCAGTGTGCGCGGGACCCCGAGGCACAGCGTCACATTTCACCCCGAACCACTTCAAAAATGACACCTTGTTCAAACAAAAAGCCTTGACCTCTTGAGGTGTTGCAGCTACCGGGCGCTACATATTGATTCTTGTATTTTATTAACTCTTTCAGGCTCTCCATTGTTCGACCGTGTTCATTGCTTTCTTTTACGAGGGCACCTTTACAATGAAAACCTCGAGCCATCGCTCGACGAAAACTTAAACTTGCGTGGAAACCAAAATCCCTGGAATTTATTGGCCATAGTAAACGTGCAGCTGATGCACACCAACCCCTGCTATTTATTGATCGTCCGTTGAATGTTAAACGTCTAACCTTTCACGCCAGCACAAAAGGCCCTTTTGAGATCAGTCCTCCTCCTGGCATAATGTGTGAGCAAATAGCTTGATGCTACACCAATGATATCATTTATCACTTGCAATGATAGGTGGAACGGCCCAACTATGCTTTTTCATATCATTCATCACTTGCAGTGATAGGTGGAATGGCCTGTGTTTTTTCATTTATATCTGCATTGGGACCAATTACAACCCCCTGGGCCCTGCCCCTGAGTATCTTTTAGTTAAGTTAGGTACAAATATATTGTGTTTATAGTTTAGGCTGGCTTTTACGCTAAAAATTCAAACACACTCACACACACAAAGTCTCCTGGTCCAGGAGACATCTAATCTACAGTATTTTATTCAGCATATATCTTACATTTGGAGGTCACGGCCACAACTCAGTCAATTTTTAAACGATTTCTTCAGAATTATTTGTGGACCCTTCTTAACCTCACCACGACCCACAGACAGGTCATGAAAAAAAGAAGAAAGCCCACACCGCTTAAGGAGACATTTTCCAGTTGCACACAGGGCTGGACCGAGGCTCCCAAATACATCTTAACACTCAGATCATATTTCTTTTTTCCATTTTCCATTTTCCACTTTGTAGTGAGTGAAAACTTCCACATACTTGGATCCAAGAATCTTTCATCTTTACTGCTCAACGTTTGGTCAGAAAGAACTTAAGAACCACCACAAAATACAGGTATGCAAGTCATTGCTGCTTAACACCTGCAAGCACCAGAGCATGTGGCAACACCTGTGGAAAGTTGCAGTTGCAATGTTGATGCAGTTGTTTAAATCATGGCCCGTCCATCTATTGTATTCTGTGTATCTTCTGATGATGGTCTTTTAGACTAGCAATAAAGTTAAAATTACATGACAAAGCTCTGGACGGAGCTGCAAAATGAAGCTAGGTCAGAGTTGGACATTAATGGCATCTGCAGTCTCCAGGTTGATGGTCTAAACATGGAGATGCTTTTGTGAAACCAGATTCCAGAAGCCAGATTCCTACTGGATCTAGAGACACCGGTGTCTTTGTTGTCCGAGGAACGCGGCCGTCTGGCAGCTGTGACACCTTTATGACAGCATGGCTGATCCAAGTGCACTCTGGGAGCCCCCTCGCACTGATGGATGATTCCTGTGCTGCCCAATGCCATTGCTGCCAGGGCCATTTCCCCAACGCTGCTCAAACCTGTGCAGTTCAGACAGGGGGATCTGCGGAGAGGGAGGAGGTCTGGAGATCTGTTGAGAAGCAGGCTCAAAGAGCTTTTTGTCTATGATGGAGAGGCTTGCCGTTGGTGGTGGCGGGTGGGGAAGGGCTAGACGAGGGATTGTCTTACCCCGAAGACAAAGGCCACTGTTCTGCTGCGAGTGTGACACGCTGTTGATGTATTCTGATATGTTTTTTTATAGATCTGCATCCATCCTTTTACGGGATGATTTGTATCCTTTATGGAGTTTTCCAGACGTTGAATCAGAAAAAAGGCTTTGCTGCAACAAGATGAAGAATAGGAGGCTAAATTGGATTGGAGATGAACTTACTAGCATTTAATGACTTTTTTTCTTAGAATTGTATTTCTTACATAAATACATCACTGGGTGTATTTATGTCAGATTGATATTAGATGTAGTGCAGGAGTGCTTCAGCTTTCTCAGCCAGGCGACCCGAATGAAAAATTTAGCTCAGCTCTGTGGCCCAGTTTCAAGAACTCTAGTCTTACCCACCAGGGGACCCAGGCTCATTAAAACATTCTCAAGCTTTAGTCCTGTGGGAGCCCACCAGAAACTACCTAGCCATTTTGGATCCTGACCAACAGTTCAAGAAACCCCAACTAAGATCTACTACACTGACTGTGGAAAATACTAGGGCCACCTGCTCTTTCCATGAAATGGGACTAGCCGGTAGAATCTATGATCCCTTATTTATTTATTTCATTACATCCAAAATGATCACAAACTGAAGATGCTGATGAAGCCCATGCAGACTATGGATTATGGCAAAAGAAGAGCAGCAACAGAAAAAGAGGGAGGAGGATATTGAAATAATTCTACCGAAGGTTAAGGAGGTAAAACTGTCATTATGTGGACTAACTAAAAACATTCAGCATCTTGATCTGGTAATTTACCAGAAAATTAATATTTTAATAATATTAAAATACTACTAACGCACGCAAGCCAAGATTTTGTGCTTTTTTAAAGCTATAATAGGCCTATAGATAGATGTCATTCATTTATTTCACCCGCGGTTTATCCAATATTAATTAATGATTATATTTGATTGACCCAAATCCACCCAAACTGCGGTTATCTGCGCACCGTGGCTGAAACCGCGATCCACGCAGCTCTAATGCACACCTACACTGAACAAACAAACTGACGTTTGCTCATAGAAAACAACACATATATACACAGGGAAACAACTAGGCGCAAGTGAATTCGATGGACAATTAACACACGATTGGCTAAGGGTCTAACAGGACACAGGTGGAGAACTTAACTAATCACAGGGTAACGAGACAAGACCGGAACAAAGGAAAACAGGGAACACTAGAAACCTTACTTCAGAATAAAACACAACAGTAAAGTAAAATGTAAGTACAACATAGAAAACAGGAAACAATAAATGACACTACAAACTAAAACACAAGGAGATTATCCTGGCACCTACGGTGAAGTATAAATCAGTCTTAACACATATACTCTTTGAAAAAGGGGTAAATATAGGCTACTCACAGGGAACCCACTACATCTTCCCCTGCCAAACCCCACTGTCCCCGCAATAAATTAAAAACCTGACACTAAACAAATAGACAATGACAAAAAAGAAACAAAACCAATCAAAACAAAACAAAACATGACACAAGTATTAACAGGTAAAACTTCACACTCCTAGCTGCTGACTGGGTTTCACGTGACGCCACTCACCAGCTTCTTATTACGGGCATATCATAGGTGAACACTTAGTGAAAATAGCAGATCTACAAGCTTACAACGCATCGGTATGGGCTTGTCAATAGGCTATTTTCAGCAAAGAGATTTGGTGTAGAGGGAAAAAAGGAGATGACCAATAGACCTCTGGGGGACCCCAGTCCACTAAGTATATAACGTTAAAGTCCAGACCCTTCCAGGGGGAAGTTGCAGTGGACAACAGCAGCGTACATACTAAATGACTGTAATGACTGTAACATACTAAATGACCAGCGACCACCAAGGCTATGATAGAAGAAGGTACGTCGGTCCATGGGTAAGTCAGGCGCCATTGATGCGAGGCATCTACATAAATGACGTAGATGACCGTACCTTCTTTTTAATTACCACAGATTAGATAACAATTATATTATTAAAATCTTGGCAGTCAACGAGATAAGATAATCCATAGCTCCCCCAAACTGAACACTAAAACAGATTATTGTTTATAAGTCTAGACATTCTACAAATAGATTGTTATATAAACTATCAGCCGACAAACAGCCCCTGACTGCTTGGCCCTCAGCTGGTCTCCAGAATTGCTGCTTGCAGTGTTGTTGAGAACAGCACAACGGCTACTTGCAGAATTGTTGAGAACATGCAAGTAGCCATAGTGCTGTTCTCAAGAATTCTCCGAGTAGCAATGGTGCTGTTCAAAACAGCACTATGGCTACTTGCAGCACTGTTGAGAACCGCTCATCCGATCGGCTTCACACTCGACACGGCACTCCCATGGGTTCCCAGCAGTACACCCAACAAGTGTGAATGGATGATCGGTTCTCAAGATAGGACAGACAGACGGACAGACAGACAGACAGGCACACACACAGACACACACACGCACACGCACACGCACACACACACACACACACACACACACACACACACACACACACACGCACACACACTCAGACAAATCATTCATTTAGCGTTCATGTTTGCACGGTTCTGGTGAACAAGACCCTCCACATTCAGTCCACTGGGCAAACATGGTGATTGAGTGGTCCTCTGTGTGATGATTTGCAGAGCCAAAACCGCCGCGGGATTTCCTGGCTCCATGCCGAGAATGGGGACAACAGGTCAGCGGGTACCAGCCACATGGTGCAGCAGCTCGGGGGGGTCCTGAGACCTCGGGCTCCCCGGTATATCCACCCGGCTGAAGACGCCACCGCCCAGAGGAGGCCTTTTGCAGGAAGTCTCGGATAATTTAATGTTGTGCGGCTCCCAGACTCTGGGTCCCGTCTTGACTGATTGTGCAATGGAAATGGAAGATTTATCACTCCTGCAGGAGTCGCTAATCACGGGAGACGAGAGGATGAGGGGGGGAATGGCGGGTGGTGGACGGACGCTGGAGAGGATGAGCAGAGGGCCGTGCCGGTGACTCTCGCTGACCACATCCGACTGCGTACGCGCTGGAGCTCGACTTGCCAGACTTGTTCTGTTACCCCCGGGGTACTCGGGCTGACACGCAAGCTTGCACGCATGCAGGCATGCACACACAGATGCGCGGGCCAACCTGCTTACACACACACACACACACACACACACACACACACACATGTGCTGGTCTCTCTCTCTCTCACACACACACACACACACACACACACACACACACACACGCACACGCACACGCACACACACACACACACACACACACACACACACCCTTGTAGGCCTCCCTCAACACAACGGCCGTCTTGGGAGGATGTGCGGAAGACATCGCACATTTCCTCCTCTCGTCTCCGCTGTTCAGAGGTCTCTGTCTCGCACGTGTAAGAGGCTAAAAACAGGAGACAAAAAGGGCAAAAAAAAAAGAGGAGGAATAGATTTGCAGGTGGCCTAAAATAACAATAAGGATGAAAAGAAAGAAAGGATGTGTGTCCATGTCTCTTGATCCCTTCTCTCAGTCTCGGCAAGCTACGGGGGTTGTGGGGGGGAGGGGGGGTGGGGGTGAGAGGAGATAAGGGCAGACAAGAAGGGCAGGGGGGGGAAAAGGAGAACAGTCTTGTTACATTAAGTTTCTCTGGGGTCCGTTTCATTTGACGAAACGCAGAGTGCTTCATCCTCTCTTCTGCTTGGCAGTCCTCATGCTATAGGTGAAACGGACATGTCTGGGACAGATCCTTTAGTGTCAGATCCGAAAAGACGAGAACCAACAGTAGACAGAGCGAAAGCACCTTGTGAAATGTACAGAAAGCAGGACTGACATTTTCTCGTCAAGTGGCCCAAAAGTCTTGCGGTGCGCTGACCTTAGCTGTGGGTTTGGACTGATGTTATATGACTCTGCACTGCAGACTGCAGACACCTTCTATCTCTTTTTACCATGTCAGCTGACATGGTCTGATGCATTCGACGGATATTCATAAAGAACTGTAATCTGTCAGAAATATGGGGATGTCAGTAGTATTTTCAACCTATTTTCATACCTTTTAGAAGACGAATGACCTAAGCTGAGGTTATCAGTAGAAGTTGAACATTTTTTTATTTTTTTATTTTTGGAACCACTTATAGTTTGTCTGTTCGCACATAGTAGATCTATGAAACTTTTCAACAATTTGAAAAAAATAAATAATATTTTTTACCTTTAATGACATGCCCAAATTAGGGACATCAGGGTTATTGTGGTTGAACGGTAACAGTCCATTCACAAATACACACTTTAGACATGCACACCACCCCCGCTGTGAGTAGACTAGACTAGACAGTGGCCCTGCATGCTCCCCTCTGCCACGTCATCACATCATGATGTTATCTTAACTCTCTCTATCTTATTATTTTCACAGCGGTGTGCTTCTGTATCAGTGTGTCAGACTTGTAGAAAGGGAGAGGACGGGGTCTTTGATCTGACCTGTGAGCTGCTGTCTCAGTAAACAATAACAGCGTGCAGATGGGGCCCGCGGAGCGGAGCACAGGGGCCTGTGGAAGAAGGATACGCTTTTAATTTCACCGCTCGCTCGCTTCTTTAGAGATGACCCTCACACCTCCGGCTATCCATCAAGCGCTTTCCCGCCTAAAGAGTCGAAAGCTCGGCCTGAACTGAATGGCGGCTCTTCAAAATAAAAGTTCTGCCCAGGATGCGTGGTTGGTTCAATTGGTGTAAGTGCATACTTGTCATCAGTTCAAATCTGGATAATACACTATGTCATATGTCCGCCAGCTCATTTTCTGTCTACAAAGTAAAATCTGCATTCTCCTGTGTGAATGTGTGTGTGTGTGTGTGTGTGTGTGTGTGTGTGTGTGTGTGTGTGTGTGTGTGTGTGTGTGTGTGTGTGTGTGTGTGTGTGTGTGTAGTGTATTATATACTGTATTTATATGCTGTGCTTATATATCTTCTATTTATTTATTTCTTAGTGGCAGAAATTTACACAGATGATCTAGGGATTACATTATGGTGAAATAAATGTTATTCTCAATTTTCTTTTCCAGTCGGTCTTTAGACCATGGCATGTGGTGTTAAGTATTTTTGAATTCTTTTGGGTGACTGACTCTATGCTTGCCACATATTTTGATTAATGCCATTATATCCAGATGAATGATTCATGACTGGAAACGTTCTTAAATGGTAACAGTGCGGCACAGCTGCCCGTGCAGCCGCAAGTGGCATTTCTCCACCAATGCAACATTTTTAGCGTATAGAGCTGGTGTTCTGTGGTTTTGGTCGGGAGCCCCCGTCCACTTAAATTCAGCGCTTGGCCGGCGTCTCGGGGCAAAGCTGTGCTTTGAGTGGCAATATCTTCCGCGTGCCGAAAGCCGGGTCTTGAGGATATTGCTGTTGAGGGGTGAAGTCACCAACTGCGCCCTGCGCTCTGACAAAATGTTTTCTTATGACTGTAACTATTGAGCTTTACCCACAAAACAAATGGTTGTATTCACTCAGTACGGGGCTGGGAGTTAACTCAAGAATGTTTCCTGCTGCTGAAATCTGCTTTTACAATTAGGAATGAAGAGATATTGATGGGACTGTCCCCGTCCTTATTTTTGGTGGCCGCCACAGACTTTTATTTTTGTGCCACTGTCAACTCACATTTGGCCAAAAGAGTGGGAATTGCTGTATTCTTAGAACTCAGTGTTGCATGAGCTTCACGGCACTCCGACACTTTCGAAAGTCCCAGGAGCCAATCAATCTACACTGAATCAATAAAAACGTAACAAGATGTACAAGATTAATGAGAGGGTAAGAAAATATGCTTTCTCGACCATCATTTACCTTGATAAGTGAAAGGGGAACCGGCAATTTTGACCTACTCTGGAGTCTTGGCAACAGCGCACTGTCCCCCATTCACTCACCAATACCTTCAAATTAAATGTAATCCATAAATTTGGCCACCCGGTGCCTTTTGAAGGAACCTCTGTGGTGAAAGAACAACATTCCAGGTTCATTGGTTTACACTGCTGATATTAATACTGTCATTACTATTGGACATGGTTTATTTTGACTACTATTACTGCTAATACAATAATAGCCCCTAATAGAGACTGAGTGTAGGGGGGAAACGGGGAAGGGATCTCCGCCAAGTTATTCCACCCCCAGCAGCTGCATCGGGGGCCCAGAGGGGTCAGCCGTACAGTAACACTTGACCCCTACCCGGTGTGTGTGTGTGTGTGTGTGTGTGTGTGTGTGTGTGTGTGTGAGACGCCCCCCCCACCTCCTCTGCCCCGGCAGACCAGCAGAGAGGGCAGTAACCTCCAAAGGCTTTGTTTGGCTGGCCCGGGCCCGAGCATAGGCCCGCCATTGTAAGAGCCGGGACTTCTATGCTCTTTCTCTTGTTTTCTTTGGGAAGCAGGAAATTGGATGACTGGCTACCTGCTACAACAACATCCTGTACTTGAGAAGCCGTCTTTTCACCCATACCCACCTATTATTTCCCCTTTCCATCATACGCAAGTGGTCAGCCAGCTAGCTGTTTTCTCTCTCTCTCTCTCTCTCTCTCTACCTCTCCCTCTCTCTCAATCCCTCTCTCTCTCTCTCTCAAACTCCCCCCCCCCTGGTCCTGGGGGCCCTATGCGTGGGTTTGTCTAGGTTCCACTCAGGTTGAGATCAAATTGGCCCCATCCAGATGCTTCCGTTGAAAATAGCGCGTGGGGGCCAAATAGTTCGCCTTTGGAGCACGACTCCACCTTGTCAGGTTAATGGCCCTTTGTGGGCTGATCGGAACAACAGCGATGGTGTGCAAAGTGAATGTGCCTATTCAAGCTCACACTCACTCACGTCTACTCATAGCGCTGTCAGTGCACGTCGGGTCAATTTAGCCCAATTGGCGTGATCTGCGCCGGGTTTAAAGCACACCACTTGCCACTATGAAAACATCCTTAAGGATTATTATGATCCCATCGCCGGGATGTCGGTGGGCGTTGATTATAAGGGCTGATTCAGATCTGACCTCCGGGGATATCCCACCTCACTGTGACTTAACAGAGATTATTAAGCTAACGTCACTGGAAGGGATTTTCTGTGACACTATATTTTACAGGCATAAATTTACAGCACAAGGAAACATGTGGGAGTGATGAGTATACCACACAGTTTTGCTCTTGGACGCACAAGGATGCATGGACACACACGTGCATACCACACACACACACACACACACACACACACATACGCACACACACATGCGCGCACACACACATGCGCACACACATGCGCACGCACGCACACACACACACACACACACACACACACACACACACACACACACACACACACACACACACACACACACACACACACACACACACACACACACACACACACACACACACACACACACACACACACACACACACAATTTATAGTTTTTGATTTCAGCTACTGATGAAAGCAGAATATCCTTCTGTGGGCAGAAACCCAGTGGTCATTTGTCTCCCCAACCGTGGAGATTGTAGTCATAAAGTCTGACCAAAACATCTGCACATGACAAACACATGAGCCAAGACTGCAGATTTACCTACTGTCAAATCATAACTCAGTTGTTGTGCGTGGAAGAAATTATCAAGATATTTCCCCCATTTTTGCGACAGATGATTTATTCTTTTTTTGTTGCAGTTTTCAATAGGTAACATCTGTGTTGTATCATTAGCATTCAAAATGTAGAAAAAATATTACAAAAAACACTTGTTTGACAGAAAAACGATATTATATGGGGAAAAAAAACCTGACAACATGAAAAAAAAAATCAGATTTTGGAGGCACTTATGGTTTGGCAACAGTGGTGCAGTTTGAGTTTTCGCAGGTGGTTGTAGTCAAGCGTCAAAGGCTGTGATTACGATATGGGAACTGAAGGAGATGTACTCAAACATAATCACATCACTGGCCTGATATGTCATCGCTGGCCTAAAAGCTATTGCATGGAATTTGTCATTGCTCTGCAACACTCTGAGTAGAGGCTTGCCAATATAGCAAGCTATCGCCTCTAATCTCTGAGACCACAGTCGATGCAGCGAGAGCTGGGTTTTCAAACATAGCATTTGTCATTGGTGTGTCAGAATGGACTTCAGCGTGGACATTAATCAGCTGAGCCCCTACAGTATGTACAACCGAAAAACACAAAAGGAGTTGCCAAATTTCTTTACTGGCAAAAAAAAAAAAAAGAAGTCTCTAAAATTATTCAGTCCTTGCTGCCAACTTTCCAAATGAGGTGACTGGACGTCACGTTGTACTGCATGGGTCGTCCAGTTGACATTAGCAGACCCCTTGCTTCCTTTAGCCTGACAAGGCCATTCAGACCTCCGGAGCTCTCTCTCTCATCTTTTATAAATGCTGGTCTCTTGAGGCTCCATCACCCCCCCGCCCCCACCCATGCTGCTCACTCTGAGCTGGGTGAAGCAGCAGAGTCCATGTCATCATTCTCCAGGTCATTGGGTGAGGCCGACTGCCCTCCTTTCACTCTCTTCCACTTCATCCTCCTGTTCTGGAACCACACTTTCACCTGAGGGGGAGACAAACAGAGGTGTCATTACCGTGGAGCATTTAGTGTCATTCATGCTAGCTCGGACTTAACCCATTAAGACCTGAGGCCGATCCTACAAATGCCTTCTAAATCAGACTTTTCTTCTCAATTCTCAAACTTTTTTCAGGACCCCCTAATTGATACTGTATGTGCTGCGGCGGACCCCCCATCTGATTTTTTTTTGTGCCAGGGACCCCCAGAAGAGAAGATTTGTATTAAAATTCTAAATTATTCAAGATTTTTCAAACACTTTCAAGATTTTTTAAAAATGTACAAGCTCAAAGTGACACACTGTGAGCTTGTAGATCTGCTGTTTTTAAAAAACACTGTTCTAAACCACTGTTCTAAATCCTAAGAGTATTTTTTTTTAAACTTCTGTTGCTATATATAGCTAAAATCTAAAATGACACAAATGCTTTCCGGGCATTTTAAAGCACAGATCGATTTGACAAGTCTAGCTGAAAATAATCCCTGGAAACTAAATTAGAAAGGGTAAGATGTCTTAACCGCCCAGTGATGTTTAGCCAACAATGACTCACAACATCTAAAAATAAAGCCATTAAAGGGAAAATTGTCTATGTTCATGCACGGCCAAAGCTGACCAAAGATGTGAATAGACAATGACACATGTATTGACATCGGTATGGCCGTTTAAGCTTCTTCTCCGCTGTTCCCACTCTTGACTCAGTATGTGAAACAGCTGCCTTAGAAGAAAACATCATATAACTATAAGCCTACCACACATCGAGATTAAACAATTGTTGATCGCACAGTAACACATTACTTCTGGCCAAGTATCTTGTGTCCTCAACTAAATTTTCTAATTACTTTTTGTTCCTGTGTACTTTGGAATTAAAATGTACCGTATGGTCAGCAGAAACGCAGACTCATCATCACCCCCTCCCAACAAATGTCACAACTCAGCATATTAATCAGCTTGCTCTGTCTTTTTGCCTTGCACTGTAAGTAGACTGAGTACAGGCGATACAAAGCATTGGGGTTTGGCTCACACATCTCTCCCAAATGCAGTCAGAGAGTATCGTATGGACAGTAAGTCGCGGTAGTTAACAATCAGGATGTCAGCCTACACAGGATGTAGCCTTGACTCATAGTAGATCGCGCTCAGCTGTATCACTGCACTGTTCTGAAATGGCAAGATGACATCATTCCCGCATTGCTTAGCCAAGAATAGCAACAAAAAAACACACACATATGCACGCACGCACGCACACACGCCCACACGCACGCACGCTGGCATGCACACACACACGCACACACACACATACACACACACACACACACACAGATGCAACACCGCAAGGAGGTTTTGGTCAGAAAGGGGAGACTGCAGAATAACTGAATTGTGCACGTTTGTTATGTGCCTGGAAGAGGTAACTGTTGCTCGTGATGGCATGCACTGTACAAATAGAACACATTAATAATAAGGCCTGAGCAAGAGCTACATAACATATGGCGTAGCCACGAACACTGATTGAATCCTTATGTCAGAAATCATAAAATGTCTTGTGTCTTTAGTAAAGTGGAGTTGGCACAGTATGTCACTCCAGCGAGCGGAAATATAGCTGTTCCAAAGCTCTTATTCAGGCCTTCTGAAAGTGGAAATCACTAATATGATAAGAAGTGGAAATCATGAATGTGTTCTGAACTAGAAATCATGAACGTGTCATTAACTAGAAGTAATATGTGTTATGTTTAATAAAAGAAATTCATAAAAGTGTTATGAACTAGAAATCATAAATGTGTTTATGAACTAGAAATAATGTAGGATTTATGAAATAAAAATCATGAAAGTGTTATGAACTGGATAAAGGTGTTGTGAACCCAGAAAATATCAATGTTATGAATTATAAATCATGTAAAATGTTGACAACTTGAGTAAGACTGTCTAAACTGACTATAAACTACTGTAAACATACACGAGGGGGGACATAATGAGCGTGCTGACCGGAATCTGCTTGGTTACTGTAGCTCAGTGGACCTCTGCGCATCCCCTTAAATGTTCCCCGAAGAGACACTGCCTGCAGGACGTGGGATTAATGTCCTCTTACACTATTCATAATTGTCTCCCTGTCTCTGATTTTGTCCGCTCAACGAGACTGGCTGAAGAAATGGCATTGTGCCAAGACATGTCGGATGATTCAGGAAAAGTTTCCGAGTTGCAGTGAGACCCCTGAGCCCTGAGTTAAGCTGGGAGCTGGCTAGGGGGTCAGTGTGTGTGTGTGTGTGTGTGTGTGTGTGTGTGTGTGTGTGTGTGTGTGTGTGTGTGTGTGTGTGTGTGTGTGTGTGTGTGTGTGTGTGTGTGTGTGTGTGTGTGTGTGTGTGTGTGTGTGTGTGTGTGTGTGTGTCTGTGTGTGTCTGTCTGTGTGTGTGTGTGTGTGTGTGTGTGTGATCCAGGGGTCTGGTAAATAGATCTAGAGGCAGGCTGCAGGCTGTGTGGTCACTGTGGCAGTATGGCCTCATTAGGAGGAGTTGGGACAGTGTGCCTATAGGGAGGAGGTCAGGACCACAGACAGACAGACCGGGGTCTCAGCCAGGCCATCTACAAATGTCTGACCGGTCTCACCAGCCCTGTATCCCCCCCGCCCACTCACACCGTCAAATGGACCCAGAATGTTCCCCAAATTAACATTGAGGATTGCACCGTGCACTGCACTAAAGCTACATGTGAATTTTCCTGGAATAAAAGCATAGGAAAGAAAATAACTATATATTTTACATATATACTGTATATAAATAATTATTTTTTCCAGATTGAGCGCACTCTATAAACCTTGTCTCTTATCTGGAGATTATACTGTGTAGTACTAGTGTGTACTAATCAGAGATCAGTACCTGAAGTGTACAAATTTACACTAGAAAAGGACACAGAATTTCTAGGTGAAGTCATCAAGTAAGATCATTTTAACATTAACGTTTTGAAGTCTGTCTGCCAACAATCACACATATACACAAAGACACATATATTCTTTGTATGAACATATTGTAATAAATATAGAAATAAGGGGATAGCGTTCCAAATACAACTGTAGTAGGTGTGTATGGTATAATACCATCCTAACATTGTATTACCATATGTATATTACCATGTGTAGAAACACCTTCATGACAAGGTATATTGTACATCTTTTTATTTTTTATTTATTTA
This sequence comes from Gymnoscopelus braueri, assembly GCF_963280865.1. Classification (NCBI taxonomy): domain Eukaryota; kingdom Metazoa; phylum Chordata; class Actinopteri; order Myctophiformes; family Myctophidae; genus Gymnoscopelus; species Gymnoscopelus braueri. The sequence goes on along the minus strand of NC_137617.1, from coordinate 29,196,385 downwards.
TTGTTTGATACATTTTCTGATCAAACAGTATCCACCAAGGTAGGGGTTTCCCTGAATAAATGCTTAAGGTTAAACTTGCCCCTTAAAAATGTGACAATAACAACAGGATAAGAAGAAGAATACAATATTATTTTCTTTCTTTCTCCATCTTTTTTTTTTATTTTTTTTTTACAAATGAAGGAAAAAGACCCTCATGGGTCTGTAACTCATTTGGTTCCATTTGTACGCTCTCAGATTTAAATGAACACTGAGGATTTTACAGTGTAGATCCGGGTCCCAGAGATGAAAATCATCAGATGGGGGTCCGTGGCCTAATGCATATCAAACTGGGGGTCCTTGAAATTGAACGGTTTGAGAATCACTCAATGGATTTCATTGCGGGGGAATACGTTTCAATGCAAATTTGTAGCATAGTACTTTTCAACTGTAAAAAATACATACATATATATAAATATATATATAAAATGTAGGTAGTATCCCTAAACAAAATAAAATAAAATAAAAGCACAGTTATTTGTTAATTAATTAGAAAAGGATCCCCATTTGCTGATGCCATAGTCTCACTAGCTGTGTTTAACAACATGAAGTACCTAGCGTCCCTATTCTGGGGAAAACATTCAGAGAAAATAGCCTTATCTACAAGCTCACAATGTGTTCCATTGCAAATCTTTATCTTTACAGTATATATTTTTTTAAACTAAAATCTTTGCTTCCGGGGGCCCCTGGAACAACATATTTTGAGATAGGGCCTGTGGCCAAATACATATAATTTTGGGGGTCCTTGACATGAAAAAGCTTTGAGCACCACTGATATAGCAACATAGGTTTTTCAGAAAACTGTTAGGATTTAGTAGACATTCTTTAGAATCGGCCTCAGGTCTTAATAGGTTAAGAAGTGTTTTTGTTCATTACGAGGGCACAATGCATCTGTGTGGGTAAACTGCACCTGTCTCTCTGTGAGGTCCAAGTTGACAGCGATCTCGTAGCGACGGAGCCGGGTCAGGTAGTTATGGTGGGTGAACTCTGCTTCCAGCTCCCTTAGCTGCTCCTTGGTGAAGGCTGTACGTTCCTTCCTCGCCTTGCAGCTGGAGTCCACTTTGAAGCTGCTGTCCTGGATGTCTAGAAGACACGGGGAAGAAGCAAAAACAAACCACAATGTTAAACCAAAAGTTGAACTTTTCGCACTCCTTGTATGTAAACGTAAGCTGGAATATGTGCTGGAAACTCTGACACTTTGTCCTTGTTTTGATTTGTGTATTTATTATATCTTGTCTGTTTTCAGATCTACCACAGTGAAGCCATTTGTGAATTTCCACGTGTGGAGGATTTTCTGTTCAATTACATTTTGTGTAATGCAATTGTGTTTTTTTGTTTCTTTCCCGTCATACAACGGTGCACTCCCCTAGGCATTTGCTTTAAGCATGGAATTTTTCTAACTGGTCAACTTTCCTGGCAACATTAGGAAGAAAATAATCTGGAGAAGACATTGGAAATATACAGAGTTAATGCTGAACACTTTTCTCTCAGTGTTGTTCTTGGTCTTGCTTTTTAATGTGGCATATATTCCCCAAAAGGGAGAACTATGAAAGCAACTGTCTAATGAGTTAAAAAAAAAAAAAAAAAAAAAAAATGCTACACATTATAAAAGCTTGTGTTTAGAGTTTCATCTCTGTCAACAGGACAGACTAATTTGTAACACTGTGCCCTCCCCAACTGACACCGTTCTCTCCACTGTCACCTTGGATGACTGATCTGATTTGAATTAGCAACTCGGCCAGCTTCAAATAGTCCTATTACACTGATCTCACCTGACCTTGTCAACCACAAACCGGCACTCCAAAGAATCTAAAAGGCATTTAGTAGGAGGCCCCTCATATAGTAAACACTGAAATGACCGCTTTAAAGAGAGGCCACCCTGCTCTGCCATGATGAGATACATTCACCTGTATTTTGTGTGTCTGTGTGTGCTCGTGTGCAGGACCATGCATGTGTTCCTGTGCATGACCCCATGCACTGTGTGCGTATTTCGGTGTGTGTGTTTGCGCACGTGTGTAAGTGTGTGTGCGTGGGCATGTGTGTGTGTGTGTGTGTGTGTGTGTGCATGCGTGTGTGTGTGTGTGTGTGTGTGTGTGAATATGTGTGTGAACATAGATCAGTAGGGGCCACCAAACCAGCCCACAGAGGGACTGAGTTAGAGAAGGAATGCAGCGGAACATCGTTAAAGCCCCCAACAAAAGAACAAAGGCGCGGATGTGTCCGGCTTGGAGCGTTCTGTGCGTGAGTGTGTGTGTGTCTGGGAAGGTTTCCCCTGGACGGTCGAGGGTAGACAACTACTAACTCATCAGCACCTGACAGCACGGACCCAGAACTCACATATTTGCACCGTGCCGTGGTGCTTTGTTAGGGCACAGCAGTGAATTACGCAAATAATTTACAGCAATCAATCTTTTTTTATATTTCTGGATTGGAGCTTATTGTGGAAATGTTATAATTTTGTAATCTCGTACACAACCAGAGCTTTGATAGTCCACATACAATGGGGCCATGATGCAGTTTTATTGGTAGAGATTTAGACATTTCTGTGCCCGTGCATTTCACAGCTTGTGGCAGAATACAGAACTCTTATTATGAATATAAATGAAGGCCATTTCATATGACAGTCTGTAAAATCTCTCCTGTGAATTAGAGGGAATGAGTTTTAGGTAATAATTGAGCATTGGTAGCGACACAAGCAGCTGACGTAATCACCAGAAAATGGTTCTAATTTGTCAAAGTGAGAAGTTTTGCTTCACGCTTGCCAGAGTGCCGGGCCAGACTGTGAAATGGACTGCAGGGCCTGGTCCAGATGTGACTGCATGGGCAGATCCAGACATGTGTGCATGTCTATGTGTGTGTGTGTGTATATATATGCACGTGCAAGTGTGGTGTATGTGTTTGATTGCGTGTACATACGTATATGCGCGTACGCTCAAATGTGTATGTGTTTTGTGTGCACGTGCATGCTTGATGTGTGCACCTGATAATGTGTGTGTGATCATGACTTGGAGGACGAGAATGAGCGAGTGTACCTGTGGCCCACCTCTCACATCGAGAAAGCGTTATTAGCATCTTTTTAAGTGCCATTAATGACAGCGTGTTCTAAGTGTGTCGGCCTGATGCTGGCCTGCATGGCCTGGCCTGGCCTGGCCTGGCCTGGAACCGTGTTGAGCGGGGTGTAGTCAGCCGAACACCTGGCAGGACTGATTTAGTGGGTGCACACACAGTCACCGAATCCCGCTAAACAGGCCCCCAATAAATATCCTGCACAGCCAGGGCCCGTAAAACTCGCAGGGACCAAACTCCTGCGCCCAGCAGGGGTCCCAAAGACAAACAGCATTTGGTGCTTTCTGGGTAGATGGTGCAAAAGCAGTTTGTCTTCATCAAGGCTGAATTAAGGCTCTTGTAAAGTAGTGATTGCTTTAGAGCAAAAACCCCAGGTGAAAATTGGCGTTTGATTGATAATTTGTTCATGTTTAAAAGCAGGAGAGAGGCTTTCCACAGGGTTTGTGTATTTTAAGCACACAGGAAAATGTAATTATTCTTGTTTTTTTATTTTATATGAAAGTAATACTAGATTTGTGTTTGATTGTAAAACATCATATTCAGGGTAAATTGACCATATTGTGTTTATCAGGTTTGGCTTGACCAGAGTGGAAATAGTTACAGTATATCACATAGGATTGATCATTTTTCATTATACATTTATTTTAATCAACATTAAGTTGATGATTGTACTGGAATATATGCTAACTGTCAATATCTGTCAATAATGCCTTCACCTTTTTCTTAAAGATAGATATGGTCATTGAATTCACATTCAATGAACACATTCTTCTCAGGTCGAAACGTTTGGAAAAAACGAGAAGAAGTGCGCCTCATTACCATATCGACACATATACATGCATGCACGCACGCACGTGCACACACACAAACACATAATTCAAACACACGCGCACATAACATGCGCGCACACATACGAACTGTATAGCAGCTTTGTCTGTAGCATGGATGCCTCCAGGACATTTTCCCCAATACATGCTTTTCTACCAAGCAGCACCAATACAGCTCTGAAAGGCCCCTTCTAAAAACCCCAGAGTGGATGTAGTGGTCAGACATGGTGCATGCGCTCACTGGGAGATTGTGTTACGGCTTAACGACAGGAAAATGTCAATGGATAAGAATGCAAAAAAGTGGGCTTGCAGGCATGGAGTGATTTTACCAGACGTGGTCTGGCATGTTTTTCACCGTAGTGACTGGAGGTTACAATAAGGTAAGGAGGAGAGGAGAGGAGAGGAGAGGAGAGGAGAGGAGAGGAGAGGAGAGGAGAGGAGGGGAGGGGAGGGGAGAGGAGAGGAGAGGAGAGGAGAGCTCTGGCCTCCCACTCCCTACAATGAACTCTGAAAGCCTGTGTCTGTTGCAGGCCTGACTGAAATACTATTGTGCAAGTAGTTGTTTGTTCCAATTAAAACTTTCGGTGTATCAAGACAACCAGGCATTTCCATTTTTACAAAATGTAAGCATGTAGCAGCTGCTCTTACCCAGAGCGACTTACAAAGTACAAGATCGGAGTAAGTGGCATGAACTCTAGACTACTACTACAAACGTAAATAGAGCACAAAGAAAACAATTTAGGGCCACAAAAGGACAGCAACAAGGTAGGCCTATCAAAAAGTGACTGCAATTAAATTTAGAGGACTTGTCCTTTGATTGACCGTTTCCCTGACACTATCCAGGCTGTAGCAGTAAACTCCATCTGGTCGTCCAAAAGGGCCAAAGTCTAAGACAAACACTAAAAAACAAATAAATTGGTGAATAACGAGTGCTCATGGCCTCCTGGAATAAACCTAATTTTACCACATGTATTTAAATCACCTCACAAACTCCTCTCCTTGGTTACAGTAGTATGTGGAATTCATCACTCATTTATTCTACTGTAGCTCAGGGACAAACTGTCCTGCAGAAGTCAATTCTATCAATCGCTTTGGCTGTCTGGGTGAGCTACATAATACAGAACCACAGTCAGGGCAACGGGATTTACTCATTTTTCTAGATTCTCGCTTTTGAACAGACCCACTAGCTAAGAGTCTCCATGGCTGAAACCTGAATATGATGCCTGGACCAGATGTGCTGGATGTGCTGCAGTTTTATTTCCCTTCAGCCGGCGTGAAATTGATCTTTTTTTAACAGTCCACCCTCAGATATTAGACAAATATAAACATCTCCTTGGGTCTTCAGCTGGCGCAGTCGGCCGTTAAATGGTGTTCGTGTGACTTTTAGGAATTAGCACTTCATGGGTATCGCTTACCAGAAATTTTGCTTTGACTTCCTATCAGTGAGTGTGAAACGTGATAAAGCGAATAAATCGCTAGATAATCCCAAAACATACTGTGCTATTCACGTCATGTTCCGTGCAGGGCCGCTCATGAGAATATGCTGTTGAATGATTCATTTTAGAAGGAAAGTGCTTTCAATGGTGTAAGTGCCCTGGTAGCGTTTTGCTTCAGAAATAGACTTGCAATTTGTATATTATCATTTATCTATTTTGGGTCACAGTGGAAATTAAATATAGATACGTCAACAGAATTTGTAGGATTCTGACTGTATCTTTATTCAACATCGTTAACAATAATAACCATTTGTATTTATTATTGGTTACTACTGTATAATTAGTTAGTGTATGAATCAATATTAAAAAAAAAAAAAGTATTTATGTGAAGAGCAACCACGATTATCGTAGTAATCTTAAATGCTTGTAATCCTCTAAGATTATTTTCCCACAGACGTTTTATTTATCACCTGCGGCATCCTGAAAGTTGTCCCGCTGCTATAAAACAATAGTCTATTTCAAAGGACGCACTGGGCGCAATGAAAAGTATGGTCACCTCATTAATCATCTGGGCCATTTGAAAGCCCTCGGACAATACAAGGATGCAACTGTCGGGTCAAGTGTGTGTTTTGAAGACCAAAAAAATCATGTCACCTACTCACCTTTCACATAGCTATCTGGTGAGAGTGCTCCTCAAGACCTTCTCACTCAGGAAACAGAGCAAGGATTTTGGACGTACCTAACCCCCCCCCCCCCTCCCAAACACACACACAAGCACACCACACACTCGCACGCGCACGCGCACGCGCACACACACACACACACACACACACACACACACACACACACACACACACACACACTCACACACAAACACACACACACACACCTACTTGCCTCACGGCGCGAGATGAATGGAGATGAATGAACTTCATCGTGAGCTCGCTCGCAAATGCTCAGCCTTTGCTCAATGTTTTATTGCACAGTGGATGTGACCTTAATTTTCAGGGTGATTTATTTAGCCCCTTGAGATGGAACAGGATGCAAATGTTTAATCTGATGTTCAGGCACAACGAGCAAGAACTGTGGTTTTAACCTATACCAGCTGAGTAATAAAGATGCCACCAGTGGCTCTCCCATGGCATACATCCATGCCTTTTTCACTTCTGCCAGCATTCATTAGAAATGGTTCAAGGTTCATTAGAAAAGGAGGAAGAAACCATTCTTCATGATGTTTTAATCCTCCTATATGTCCATTTTTTTATTTACTGTTTTCAACACATCCCAGCATCCCTTCCCTGACTCACCTGTGACATCTCTCTTCCGCTTGGAGCCCTTCTTGTCAGAGTCAGCCGAGGCCACGCTCTGGGGCGAGTACTCTCCCTCCAGACAGCCGGGCACAGCCCCTGGCAGCCTGTCCCCACCCGCGCTGTCCATCTCCACCCCAACGCCCACCACCACCCCTCCACTCCCGACTCCGGCACCCACCGCTACGGGGGCCACCGGCGGGCAGGCCTCGGGCCCCCTGGCCCCCCCGCGCGTCTCACAGGGAGGGAATTGCCATTCGGCCCTCTGGTAACCCGCCTGGCTGTCCTGGTAGAGTCTGTCGTCGCGGGGGTAGGCAGCGTGTGGCGCGGCGGGCACCAGACAGGAGCCCGAAAAGTCTGTGTAGGCCAGGAACTCAGGCTTCTGGTGCAGGGAGAAGGGGGCTTGCTGGTAGGGTGACTGGAGACCGGCTCCCCCGACCCCTGAGTGGGGGTTCCTCACGCAGCCCCAGATGGGGCTGCTGGTGTGGGCGCTCCTCATGCAGCTGCTGGCTGGCTGATCCATGGCGATGCCAAATGCACGCTTCACACGCAGAGACACACACACACACACACTCTCACACACTCTGATAGTCTCTGACAATCTTGCACACACCTCTTCAGTAAAGTCCCCGATGAGGAGTCACACGCTCCCTCACAAAGTCAGCGAGCTGGGAAGACGCTGAGAAGACAATATCCACTTCAGCTGTCTTGTTGGGGGCTTCTTCTTAGATGCTCATCATCTTCTGGGCCACATCCACCACTAGAGAAGACAGTGGGGCTCTGTCACTGGCTGCTTAGATTGTTGACTCTTCCACGGCCCAGAACGTGTGAGGATGGACGTCTTCCTGTGGCAGTGTGTTTTCCCTCTCTCTCTCTGGGAGTGTTGTGACGTCCAACAGGAGCCTGTGGTCTTCACACATACGCACACACTTTCCCTCCCTCACTCTCACTTTCCCTTCTCTCTCTCTATCTCTCTCTTTCTGGACTGAGTGGCTTGTGGCTCCGTGCGAGCATTGCATCCACTACTCACTGCATGACTCCCCTTCTCCGGGCTGGCTGTTTTCACAACTCTTCTAAGGCATTCGTGACAAGTGATCCCTCCTCCCCCTGTTTTTTTTTAAATGCATAGGTGGGAAAGAGTGGCAAGTTTATAGAGTGTAACGTGAGCTTGCAGAGGAGGAGCCCTGCAGGCCACATGTTGGTAGTACCCTCCGACCAACCTCGCCTCATCAACTATTAATCACGGGGGAAATTTTATATGCACATCTAATGGGCTTTCCAGACGCGGGGCTTTTTTCTTTCTTTTTTTTAAAGGGACATTGTCTGTAAAATATAAAGCGAACACCCACCCACATGGGAGCCAGGGACCCCGGTTCATTTCGGCTGCTTAGCGCTCTCTGACACACAGTTTAGCCCCCTGTTTTTGACACCCTTTGGAGGAAAGTTAACCCTCACCCCTTCAGTCTGCACCTCCGATCCCTGCCTGTCCCCTCCAATCTCAAAGGGCTTTTTTCTTTTTCTTTGTTTCTTTTCTTTTTACAAGCACATGTGTATAGGATGTATGTGAGTGTGCGTGTACACACACACATGCATGCATGCACGCACATAAACGCACACACGGACGGATGCACGCACGCACACACACATGGACGGATGCAGACACGGACGGATGCACGCACACACACACTCACACTCACACACACACACACACACACACACACACACACACACACACACACACACACACACACACACACCTGGCCGGTCTCTACTTAACATCAGGGCCATAGGAGGACTGGAGTTGATATTGGCTATGCAGACTCTCACACCTCCTGAGGACGTTTCCCTTTAGCGCAGGGCTATATGAGATTTCAGCACTATATTTCAAATATACATGCCAGTATTTTCTGCTGACATAAAAACAGTGACTGCGGGATAGTAATGGCTCTGTTTTTATTGCATAATTACATCAGACCTAGGGTAGAGCTGTACTTAATTGCTGTGTGCGCAAAAAAATACAAAAAACAGTAGCGATTGCGG